>NW_026111520.1:375000-512500 GCF_024679095.1 Eriocheir sinensis
TATACAAATTTACGTTATTTTATGTGTATTTTGTATATTTATATTTATACAAATAAACGTTCTTTTATTGGTATTTTGTTTATTTATTTTGATACGAATTTACATTATTTTATGTGTATTTTGTATACATTTGTTTATACGTATTTACTTATTTTTATGTGTATTTTGTATATATTTTTATAGAAATTTACGTTATTTTGTGTGTATTCGAATATATATTTTGAAACAAATTTACATTGTTTTATAAGTATTTTACGTATCTATTTCAATACAAATTTACCTTATTGTATGTGCATTTTGTATATTTATTTTAATACAAATTCAAATATTTTATGTGTATTTTGGTATATATATTTAAAAAAAAAATGCTTTTCTTTATAGGTATTTTGCATCTTAATTTACATACAAATTTACATTATTTTATTAAGATTCTGTGTATTTATTTTGATACTATTTAACATTATTGTATTTGTGTTTTGTATATATATATTTTTATACATATTTACATAATTTAATGTGTATTTTTTATAAATATTTATACAAATTTACGTAATTTTAGGTGTATTTTTTATATATTTTCATTCAAATTTAAATATTATTTTATGTGTATTTTGTATATGTATTTCAATACAAATCTACCTAATTTTATGTATATTTTGTACATGTATTTAAATACAAATTTATTTAATTATATGTGTATTTTGTATATCTATTTTCATACAAATTAAAATTAATTTTGTGTATTTTTGTATATATTTTTATACAAATTTTCGTATTTTTATATGTATTTTGTATATTTATTTTCCTACATATATACGTTCTTTTATCGTAATTTTGTTTATTTATTTTTATACGAATTTACATTATTTTAGGTGTATTTGATATGTATATTTTTATACTTATTTATATCATTTTATTTGTGTTTTGAATATTTTCATAGAAATTTACTCTATTTTAATGGTATTCGTATATATATTTTGATACAAATTTACATTATTTATGTGTATTTTGCATATCTATTTCAATACAAATTTACCATATTGTATGTGTATTTTGTATATTTATTTTAATACAAATTTAATTATATTATGTGTATTTTTGTAAAAATTTGCGTTATTATTTGGGTATTTTGCATCTTTATTTTCATACAAATTTACATTATTTTATTGATATTCTGTTTATTTATTTTGATACGATTTTACATTATTCTATGTGTATTTATTTTTATACACATTTACATTATTTAATGTATATTTTGTATATATATTTTATATAAATTTACGCTATTTTATGTGTATTTGTTTATATATTTTCATACAAATTTACAATATTTTATGTATAATTTGTATATGTATTTCAATACAAATTTGCCTAATTTTATGTATATTTTGCATATCTATTTTCAAACAAATTTAGATTATTTTTATATATTTTTTATATATTTTTATACAAATTTTAGTTATTTTATTTGTATATTGTATATATATTTTCCTATAAATATACATTCTTTTAGTGGAATTTTGTTCATTTATTTTCATAAGAATTTACATTATTTTATGTGTAATTTGTATATATATTTTTCTACGTATTTACATTATTTTATGTGTATTTTTTATATATATTTTCATAAAAATTTACGTTATTTTATTGTGTGTATTCGTATATGTTTTGATACAAATTTACATTATTTAATGTTTATTTTGCATATCTATTTCAATATAAATTTACCTTATTGTATGTGTATTTTGTATATTTATTTTAATACAAATTTAATTATTTTATGTGTATTTTGTATACATTTTCTTATACGTATTTAATTCATTTAATGTGTATTTTGTATATATTTTTTTTATAGTAATCTACGTTATTTTATGTTTATTCGTATATATATTTTGAAGCAAATTTACATTGTTTTATATGTATTTAGCATATCTATTTCAATACAAATCTACCTTATTGTATGTGCATTTTGTATATTTATTGTAATACAAATTTAAATATTTTATTATTTTGGTATATATATTTTTATAAAAAGAGTTTTATATAAATCTAAAATATTTTATGTGTATTTTGTATATCCATTTTCATACATATATAAATTTTTTATTGATATTTTGTTTATTTATTTTGACGCGATTTACATTATTTAATGTGTATTGTGTATATATATTTTTATACGTATTTACGTCATTTCATGTGTATTTTCTACATATATTTCTATAGAAATATATGTTATTTTATGTGTATTCGTATATATATTTTGAAACTAATATACATTGTTTTATGTGCATTTTGCATATTTTTTCAATATAAATTTACCTTATTGTACGTGCATTTTGTATATAAATTTAATACAAATTTAATTATTCTATGTGTATTTTTGTATATGTTTTTTCATAAAAAAATGCTTTATTTTATGGTTATTTTGCATCTTTATTTTCATACAAATTTACATTATTTTATTGATATTCTGTGTATTTATTTTGATACGATTTTACATTATTCTATGTATATTTTGTATATATATTTCATACAAATGAACGTTATTTTATGTGAATTTGTTTTCATTTCATACAAATTTACATTATTTTATGTTTTTTTTTGTACATGTATTTAAATACAAATTTAACTAATTATATGTGTATTTTGTATATCTATTTTCATACAAATTGAAATTAATTTTGTGTATTTTTGTATATATTTTTATTCAAATTTTCGTAATTTTATGTATATTTTGTATATTTATTTTCCTACAAATATACGTTCTTTTATCGGAATTTTATATATTTATTTTGATGCGAATTTTCATTTTTTTAGGTGTATTTGATATATATATTTTTATACTTATTTACATAATTTTATATGTATTTTGAATATATATTTTCATAGAAATTTACTCTATATGTATATGTATAGAAAATACACATGAAATAATCTAAATTCGTATCGAAATAAATGAACAAAATACCGATAAAATAATGTAATTTTGAATGAAAATATATATAGAAAATACACATAAAATAACGTAAATACAAATAAATATATACACATAAAATGATTTGAATTTGAATGAAAATAGATATAAAAATAAACATAAAATAAGGCAAATTTGTAATGAAATATATATACAAAATACACATAAAATAATGTAGATTTGTTTCAAAATATATACACGAATACACATAAAATAACGTAGATTTCTATAGAAATATATATACAAAATACACATGTAATGATGTAAATACGTATTAAAAATATATATACAAAATACACATTAAATAATGTAAATTCTTGTCAAAATAAATAATTAAAATATCAATAAAAGAATGTGTATTTGTATGAAAATACAAAATACACATAAAATAACGTAAATTTGTATAAAACTATATAAAAATAAACAAAAATAAATTAAATTTGTATGAAAATAAATATACAAAATACACATAAAATTAGGTAAATTTGTATAGAAATACATATACAAAATACACATAAAATAATGTAAATTTGAATGAAAATATATAAACAAGTACACTTAAATTAACGTAAAATTTGTATAAAATATATATACAAAATACTCATTAAATAATGTAAATATGTATAAAAAATATATATACAAAACACAAATAGAATAATGTAAAATCGTATCAAAATAAATACACAGAATGTAAATAAAATAATGTAAATTTGTATGAAAATAATAATTATAATAATAATGCAAAATACCCATAAAATAACGCATTTTTTTATAAATATACAAAATACACATGAAAGGATGTAAATACGTATAAAAATATATATACAAAATACACATTAAATAATGTTAATTCGCGTCAAAATAAATAAACAAAATATCAATAAAAGAATGTGTATTTGTATGAAAATAAATATACAAAATACACATAAGATAACATAAATTTGTATAAAACTATATACAAAAATACACAAAAAAATTTAATTTGTATGAAAACAAAAATACAAAATAAACATAAAATTAGGTAAATTTGTATTGAAATACATATACAAAATACACATAAAATACTTTAAATTTTAATGAAAATACATAAACAAATACACTTAAAATAACGTAAATTTGTATAAAAAAAATATACAAAACACAAATACAATAATGTAAAATCGTCTCAAAATAAATACACAGAATATTAATAAAATAATATAAATCTGTATGAAAATAAAGAAGCAAAATACCCATAAAATAACGCATTTTTTTATAAAAATATATATACAAAAATACACATAATTTTTTTTATTTGTATTAAAATAAATATACAAAATACACATACAATAAGGTAAATCTGTATTGAAATTGATATGCAAAATACATATAAAACAATGTAAATTTGTTTCAAAATATATATACGAATACACATAAAATAACGTAGATTTGTATAAAAATATATATACAAAATACACATAAAATGAAGTAAATACGTATAAAAAAATGTATACAAAATACACATAAAATAATGTAAATTCGTATCAAAATAAATAAACAAAATACCAATAAAAGAATGTGTATTTGTATAAATATAAATATACAAAATACATATAAAATAACGTAAATTTGTATAAAACTATATACAAAAATACACAGAATTAATTAAATTCGTATGAAAATAGATATACAAAATACAGATAAAATAAGCTAAATTTGAATTGAAATGTATATACAAAATACATAAAATAACGTAAATTTGTATCAAAATATTTATAAAAATACATATAATAAAGTAAATTTGTTTAAAAATATATAAACAAAAGACACATTAAGTAATGTAAATAAGTATAAAAAATATGTACAAAATACACATATAATCATGTAATTCGTATCAAACTAAATAAACAAAATACCAATAAAATAATGTAAATTTCTATGAGAAAACATATACAAAATACACATAAATAACGCAAATATCAATAAAAATATATATAATATAATATATTTTTATACATATTTAAAATATTTAATGTATATTTTGTATATATATTTTATCCAAATTTACGCTATTTTATATGTATTTGTTTATATATTTTCATACAAATTTACATTATTTTATGTGAGTTTTGTATATGTATTTCAATACAAATTTGCCTAACTTTATGTGTATTTTGCATATCTATTTTCAAACAAATTTAAATTATTTTTGTATATTTTTGTATATATTTTTATACTATTTTTAGTTATTTTATTTGTTTTTTGTATATATATTTTCCTACAAATATACATTCTTTTATTGGAATTTTGTGTATTTAATTTTTTACGAATTTACATTATTTTATGTGTATTTTGTATATATATTTTTCTACGTATTTAAAATATTTTATGTGTATTTTATATATACATTTTCATAAAAATTTACGTTATTTTATTGTGTGTATTCGTATATATTTTGAAACAAATTTTATACAAATTCATGTTATTTTATGTGTATTTGCATATATATTTTCATACAAATTTATATTATTTTATGTGTATTCTTACATATATTTTATTACAAATTTACCTTATTTTATGTTTATTTTGTATATTTATTTCATTCAATTTTAAATTATTTAATGTGTATTTTTGTATTTGTATTTAGGTTATCTTAGGTTATCTTTAGGTTACCATATTTTATATTTATTTTGTATATTTATTTCATTCAATTTTAAATTATTTTATGTGTATATTTGTATTTTGTATATATATTTTCATCCAAAATTACATTATTTTATTGGTATTTCTTAATTTAATTCGATACGAATTTAGATTATTTCATAGGTATTTTGTATACATATTTTTATACTCATTTACATTATCTAATGTGTCTTTTGTATATATATTTTTATGCAAATTTATTTAATGTTCATTTTTGTACATATATTTTTATAGAAATTTGCGTTATTTTATGTATATAGTTTTATATAAATTTACGATATTTTATGTGCATTTTGTATATTTATATTTATACAAATACACATTCTTTTATTGGTATTCTGTTTATTTATATTTATACGAATTTACATTATTTTATGTGTATTTTGTATACATTTTCTATTCGTATTTACTTAATTTTATGTGTATTTTGTATATATATTTTTTTAGAAATCTACGTTATTTTATGTGTATTCGTATATATATTTTGAAACAAATTTACATTGTTTTATATGTATTTTGCATATATATTTCAATACAAATTTACCTTATTGTATGTGCATTTTGTATATTTATTTTAATACAAATTCAAATATTTTATGTGTATTTTGGTATATATAATTTTATAAAAAAAATGCGTTATTTTATAAGTATTTTGCATCTTAGTTTTCATACAAATTTACATTATTTTATTAATATTCTGTGTATATATTTTGATACGATTTTATATTATACTATTTGTGTTTTGTATATATTTTTTTATACATATTTCCATTATTTAATGTGTATTTTTTATATATATTTTATACAAATTTACGTTATTTTAAATATATTTGTTTATATAATTTCATTCAAATTTACATTATTTTAAGTGTATTTTGTATATGTATTTCAATACAAATTTACCTAATTTTATGTGTATTTTGTATATTTATTTTCATACAAATTTAAATTATTTTTGTGTTTTTTTGTATATAGTTTTATACAAATTTAGGTTATTTTATGCGTATTTTCTATATCTATTTTCATACAAATACACATTATTTTGTTATTTATTTGTATTAAGTTTACATTATTTAATGGCTTCCTACAAATGAATAGACCATTTATTATTATTATTATTATTTTATTGCTATTTTGTTTATTTATTTTCATACGAATTACATGATTATATGTGTATTTTGTACATATTTTTTATACGTATTTACATTATTTAATGTGTATTTTGTTTATATATTTTTATACAAATTTACGTTATTATATGTGTATTTGTATAAATATTTTGATACAAATTTACTTTATTTTATGTATTTTGTATATATATTTCAATTCAAATTTAGCTTATTTTGTGTGTATTTTTTTATATCTATTTTCAAACAAATTTAATTACTTTTGTGTATTTTTGCATATAGTTTTATATAAATTTACGTTATTTTATGTGTATTTTGTATATTTATATTAATACAAATACACATTCTTTTATTGGAATTTTGTTTATTTATTTTTATACGAATTTACATTATTTTATTTTTATTTTGTATACATTTTTTTATACGTATTTACTTCATTTTATGTGTATTTTGTATATATATTTTTATACGAATCTACGTTATTTTATGTGTATTCCTATATATATTTTGAAACAAATTTACTTTGTTTTATATGTATTTTGCATATCAATTTCAATACAGATTTACCTTATTGTATGTGTATTTTGTATATTTATTTTAATACAAATAAAAAAAATTATGTGTATTTTGGTATATATATTTTTATAAAAAAAATGCGTTATTTTATGGGTGTTTTGCTTCTTTATTTTCATACAAATATACATTATTTTATTAATATTCTGTGTATTTATTTTGATACGATTTTACATTATTTGATATGTATTTTGTATATATATTTTTATACAAATTCATGGTATTTTAAGTGCATTTGTTTATATATTTTCAATAAAATTTACATTATTTAATGTGTATTTTGTATATATATTTCATACAAATTTACCTAATTTTATGTTTATTTTGTATATCTATTTTCATTCAAATTTAAATTATTTTTGTGTATTTTTATATAGTTTTATATTTATGTTATTTTAAGTATATTTTCTATATTTATTTTCATACAAATACACATTATATTATTGGTATTTTGTTAATTTATTTTGATAAGAATTTAGATTATTTAATGTGTATTTTGTATATATATTTTTATACGCATTTACATTTTCATGTGTATTTTGTATATTTATAAAAAATGCGTTATTTTATGGGTATTTTGCATCTTTATTTTCATACAAATTTACATTATTTTATTTACATTCTGTGTATTTATTTTGATACGATTTTACATTATTCTATTTGTGTTTTGTATATATATTTTTATACATATTTACATTATTTAATGAGTATTTTGTATATATATTTCATACAAATTTACATTAATTTAAGTGTATTTGTTTATATATTTTCCTTCAAATTTACATTATTTTATGTGTATTTTGTATATGTATTTCTATACAAATTTACCTAATTTTATGTGTATTTTGTATATTTATTTTCATACAAATTTAATTTATTTTTGTGTATTTTTTATAGTTTTATACAAATTTACGTTATTTTATGTGTATTTTGTATTTTCATACAAATACACATTCTTTTATTGATATTTTAATTATTTATTTTGACAAGAATTTACATTATTTAATGTGTATTTTGTATATATATTTTTAATACGTATTTACATCATTTCATGTGTATTTTGTATATATATTTCTATAGAAATCTACGTTATTTTATGTGTATTCGTATATATATTTTGAAACAAATCTACATTATTTTATGTGTATTTTGTATATATATCTCATTACAAATTTGCCTTATTTTATGTTTATTTTTATATCTATTTTCATTCAAATTCAAATCATTTGATGTGTATATATTTATTTGTATTTACGTTATTTTATGTGTATTTTCTATATATACTTTCATTCAAAATTACATTATTTTATCGGTATTTTGTTCATTTATTTCGATACGAATTTAGATTATTTCATGTGTATTTTCTATCCATTTACATATAGAGTAAATTTCTATGAAAATATATATATTCAAAATACATATAAAAGTATGTAAATAGATATAAAAATATATATATATCAAATACACCTAAAAAAAATGAAAATTCGTATCAAAATAAAAATATAAAATTCCGATAAAAGAACGTATATTTGTAGGAAAATAAATATACAAAATAAATATAAAATTACGAAAATTTGAATAAAAATATATACAAAAATACACAAAATTAATCTCAATTTGTATGAAAATAGATACCCAAAATACACATATAATTAGTTAAATTTGTATTTAAATACATGTACAAAAAAAACATAAAATAATGTAAATTTGTATGAAATGAAAACAAATTCACATAAAATAACGTTCATTTGTATGAAATATATATACAAAATATACATAGAATAATGTAAAATCGTATCAAAATAAATACACAGAATATCAATAAAATAATGTAAATTTGTATGAAAATAAAGATGCAAAATAACCATAAAATAAAGCATTTTTTATGAAAAAACATATACAAAAATACACATAGAATAATTAAATTTGTATTAAAATTAATATACAAAATGCACGTACAATAAGGTAAATTTATATTGAAAAAATATGCAAAATGCACATAAAAACAATGTATATTTGTTTCAAAATATATATACGAATACACATAAAATAACATATATTTCTATAGAAATATATATACAAAATACACATGAAATGACGTAAATACGTATAAAAATATATATACACAATACACATTAAATAATGTAAATCGCGTCAAAATAAATAAACAAAATATCAATAAAAAATGTATATATGTATGAAAATGGATATACAAAATACACATAAAATATTTTAGATTTATATAAAATTCTTTTTATGAAAATATATATACCAAAATAATAAAGTATTACAATAAATATACAAAATTCACATACAATAAGGTAGATTTGTATTGAAATAGATATGCTAAATACATATAAAACAATGTAAATTTGCTTCAAAATATATATACGAATAAACATAAAATAACGTAGATTACTATAAAAATATATATACAAAATACACATTAAATGAATTAAATACGTATAAGAAAATGTATACAAAATACACATAAAATAATTAAATTTGTATTAAAATAAATATACAAAATACACATACAATAAGGTAAATTTATATTGAAAAAGATATGCAAAATAAACATTAAATAATGTAAATTTGTATCAAAACATATACGAATACACATAATAAAATAATGTAAATTTTTATGAAAATATATATAAAAAATACACATAAAATAATGTAAATACGTAGAAAAATATATATACAAATTACACATAAAATAATGTAAATTCTTATGAAAATAAATGAACAAAATTCCACTAAAAGAATGTGTATTTGTAGGAAAATATATATACAAAATACAAATAAAATAACTAAAATTTGTATAAAAATATATAAAAAATACATAAAAATAATTTAAATTTGTTTGAAAATAGATATGCAAAATATACATAAAATTAGGCAAATTTGTATTAAAATACATATACAAATTATACATAAAATATTGTAAATTTGTATGAAAATATATAAACAAATACACATAAAATAGCGTAAATTTATATAAAATATATATACAAAATATACATTAAATAATGTAAATGTGTATAAAAATATATATACAAAATACAAATAGAATAATGTAAAATCCTATCAAAATAAATAAACAGAATATCAATAAAATAATGTAAATTTGTATGAAAATAAAGATGCAAAATACCCAAATAATAACGCATATTTTTACAAAAATACACATAATATAATTAAATTTGTATTAAAATAAATATACAAAATACACATACAATATGGTAAATTTGTATTGAAATAGATATGCAAAATACACATAAATAATGTAAATTTGTATCAAAATATGTATACGAATACCCATAAAATAGAGTAAATTTCTATGAAAATATTCAAAACACAAATAAAATGATATAAATAATTATAAAAATATACATATCAAATACACCTAAAATAATGTAAATTCGTATAAAAATAAATAAACAAAATTACGATAAAAGAACGTATATATGTAGGAAAATAAATATACAAAATACACATAAAAATACGAAAATTTGTATAAAAATATATACAAAAATACACAAAATTAATTTCAATTTGTATGAAAATAGATATACAAAATACACATATAATTAAATAAATTTGTAGCTAAATACATGTACAAAATATACATAAAATTAGGTAGATTTGTATTGAAATACATATACAAAATACACATAAAATAATATTTAAATTTGAATGAAAATATATAAAAAAAATACACCTAAAATTACGTAAATTTATATAAAATATTTATAAAAAATACACATTAAATTATGTAAATATGTATAAAAATATATATATACAAAACACAAATACAATAATGTAAAATAGTATCTAAATAAATACACAGAATCTTAATAAAATAATGTAAATTTGTATGTAAATTAAGATGCAAAATACCCATAAAGAAACGCATTTTTTATAAAAATATATATACCAAAATACACATAAAATATTTGAATTTGTATTAAAATAAATATACAAAATGCACATACAATAAGGTAAATTTGTATTGAAATAGATATGCAAAATACATATAAAACAATGTAAATCTGTTTCAAAATATATATTCGAATACACACAAAATAACGTAGATTTCTATAAAAATATATACAAAATACACATAAAAATAAGTAAATACGTATAAACAAATGTATACAAAATACACATAAAATTCGTATCAGAATAAATAAACAAAATACCAATAAAAGAACGTGTATTTGTATATATATAAATATACAAAATACACATAAAATAACGTAAATTTGTATAAAACTATATACAAAAATACAAAGAAGTAATTAAATTTGTATGAGAATATATATACAAAATAAAAATAAAATAAGCTAAATTTGAATTGAAATGTATATACAAAATACATAAAATAATGTAAATTTGTATCAAAATATTTACACAAATACACATTTAAAAACGTTAATTTGTTTATAACTATATAAACAAAATATACATTAAATAATGTAAACAAGTATAAAAAACATGTACAAAATATACATATAATCATGTAATTCGTATCAAAATAAATAAACAAAATAGCAATAAAATAATGTAAATTTGTATGAGAAAACATATACAAATACATATAAAATAACGCTAATTTCTATAAAAATATATGTCCAAAAATGAACGTAAAAAAAAGTAACTTTGGTTAAAAATATATATTTTTTTATATATTTTATATATGTACGCATTTACGTTATTTAAATTAAATAACGTAAATGCGTACATAAAATAACCTAAATTTGTATAAAACTATATACAAAAAAACACAAAAATAATTTAAATTTGAATGAAAATAAATATACAAAATACACATAAAATTAGGTAAATTTGTATTGAAATACATATACAAAATACACTTAAAATCATATAAATTTGAATGAAATTATATAAAGAAATACACTTAAAATAACGTAAATTTGTATAAAATATATATAAAAAAATACACATTAAATAATGAAAATATGTATAAAAAAATATATACAAAACACAAATAGTATAATATAAAATCGTATCGAAATATATACACAGAATATTAATAAAATAATGTAAATTTGTATGAAAACTAAGATGCAAAATACCTATAAAATAACGCATTTTTTATAAAATTATATATACCAAAATACACATAAAATATTTGAATTTGTATTAAAATAAATATACAAAATGCACATACAATAAGGTAAATTTGTATTGAAATAGATATGCAAAATACATTAAAAACAATGTAAATTTGTTTCAAAATATATATACGAATACACATAAAATAACGTAGATTTCTATAAAAATATATATACAAGATACACATAAAATTAAGCAAATACGAATAGAAAAAGTATACAAAAAACACATAAAATAATGTAAATTCGTATAAATATAAATAAACAAAATACCAAAAAGAGAATGTGTATTTGTATAAATATAAATATACAAAATGCACATAAAATAACGTAAATTTGTATAAAACCATATACAAAAATACACAGAAGTAATTAAAATTGTATGAAAATAGATATACAAAATACACACAAAATAAGCTAAATTTGAATTGAAATATATATACAAAATACATAAAATAAAGTAAATTCGTTTCAAAATATTTTTAACAAATACACATATAATAACGTAAATTTGTAAAAAAAATATATAAACAAAATACACATTAAGTAATGTAAATACGTATAAAAAAATATTTACAAAATACACAAATAATCAAGTCATTCGTATCAAAATAAATAAACAAAAAACTAATTAAATAATGTAAATTTGTATGAGAAAACATACAAAATACTCATAAAATAACGCAAATTTCTATAAAAATATATATACAAAAATGCACATAAAATTAATTTGCATAAAAAAATATATACAAAACTTACATTAAATAATGTAAATGAGTATAAAAATATGTATACAAAATACCTATGAAATAATCTAAATTCGTATCGAGTTAAATTAAGAAAATAACAATAAAATAATGTAATTTTGGATGAAAATATATATAGAAAACACATAAAATAACCTAAATACAAATGCAAATATACACATTAAATAATTTAAAATTGAATGAAATAAATATACAAAATAAACATAAAATAAGGTAAATTTGTAATAAAATATATGTAAGAATACACATAAAATAATATAAATTTGTATGAAAATATATATACAAATACACATAAAATAACATGAATTTCTATAAAATTTGTTTCAAAATATATACGAATACACACGATAAAATAACGTAAATTTTTATGAAAATGTATATATAAAATACACATAAAATAGTTTAAATACGTCAAAATACATAAAATAATGTAAATTCGTAAAAAATTAAATACACAAAATTCCAATAAAAGAATGTATATTTGTAGGAAAATATATATACAAAAAACAAATAAAATAACTAAAATTTGTATAAAAATATATACAAAAATACACAAAAATAATTTAAATTTGTTTGAAAATAGATATGTAAATACACTTAAAGTTAGGCAAATTTGTATTGAAATACATATACAAAACTCACATAAAATAAAGTAAATTTGTATGAAAATATATAAACAAATACATATAAAATCATGTAAATTTGGATAAAATATATATATACAAAATATACATTAAATATTTTAAATATGTATAAAAATATATTATATTATATATATTTTTATTGATATTTGCGTTATTTATGTGTATTTTGTATATGTTTTCTCATAGAAATTTACATTATTTTATTGGTATATTGTCTATTTATTTTCATACGAGTTACATGATTATTTGTGTATTTTTTACATTTTTTTATACGTATTTACATTATTTAATGTGTATTGTGTTTATATATTTTTATACAAATTTACGTTATTATATGTGTATTTGTATAGGTATTTTGATACAAATTTACATTATTTTATGTATTTTGTATATATATTTAAATTCAAATTTAGCTTATTTTATGTATATTTTGTATATCTATTTATTTTAATACAAAATCAAATATTTTATGCTTTTTCGTATATATATTTTAAAAAAAAATGCGTTATTTTATGGGTATTTTGCATCTTAATTTTCATACAAATTTACATTATTTTATTAATATTTTCTGTATTTATTTTGATACGATTTTACATTATTTTATTTGTGTTTTGTATATATTTTTTTTACATATTTACATTATTTAATGTTTTTTTTGTATATATATTTGATACAAATTTACGTAATTTTAAGTCTATATGTTTATATATTTTCATTCAAATTTACATTATTTTAAGTGTATTTTGTATATGTATTTCAATAAAAATTTACCTATTTTTATATGTTTTTTGTATATTTATTTTCATACAAGTTTAAATTATTTTTGTGTTTTTTTATATATATTTTTATACAAATTTAGGTTATTTTATGTGTATTTTGTATATCTATTTTCATACAAATACACATTCTTTTCATGATATTTTGTTTATCTATTTTGATACGAATTAACATTATTTAATGTGTATTTTGTATATATATTTTTATACGTATTTACATTATTTCAAGTGTATTTTGTATATATATTTCTATAGAAATCTGCGTTATTTTATGTGTATTCGTATATATATTTTGAAACAAATTTACATTCTTTTATGTGTATTTTGCATATTTTTTCAATACAAATTTACCTTATTGTATGTGCATTTTGTATATTAATTTTAATACAAATTTGATTAATCTATGTGTATTTTTGTATATGTATTTTTATAAAAATATGCTTTATTTTATGGGTATTTTGCATCTTTATTTTCATACAAATTTACATTATTTTATTGATATTCTGTGTATTTATTTTGATATGATTTGTCATTATTCTATGTGTATTTTGTATATACATTTTATATAAAATGTATTTGTTTTCATTTCATACAAATCTACATTATTTTATGTGTTTTTTGTACATGTATTTAAAGACAAATTTAACTAGTTATATGTGTATTTTGTATATCTATTTTGTATGTATATTTTCATAGAAATTTACTCTATTTTATGAGTATTCGAATATATATTTTGATACAAATTTACATTATTAATGTGTATTTTGCATATCTATTTCAATACAAATTTACTTTATTGTACGTGCATTTTGTATATTTATTTTAATACAAATTTAATTATTTTACATGTATTTTTGTATATATATTTTTATGCAAATATGCGTTATTATATGGATATTTTGCATCTTTATTTTCATACAAATTTACATTATTTTATTGATATTCTCTTTATTTATTTTGATACGATTTAACATTATTCTATGTGTTTTTTGTATATATTTTTTTTTATACATATTTACATTATTTAATGTTTATTTTGTATATATATTTTATCCAGATTTACATTATTTTATGTGTATTTGTTTATATATTTTCATACATATTTACATTATTTTATGTGTTTTTTGTATATATTTTTTTCTACGTATTTAAATTATTTTATTTGTATTTTGTATATACATTTTCATAAAAAAATTACGTTATTTTATTGTGTGTATAAGTATATATTTTGATACAAATTTTATACAAATTCATGTTATTTAATGTGTATTTGTATATATATATTTTCATACAAATTTATATTATTTTATGTGTATTTTTTCATATATTTCATTACAAATTTACCTTATTTTATGTTTATTTTGTATATTTATTTTATTCAATTTTAAATTATTTTATGTGTATATTTGTATTTGGGTTTAGGTTATTTTATGTGTATTTTTTATATATATATATTTTCTTCCAAAACTACATTATTTTATTGGTATTTCTTAATTTAATTCGATACGAATTTAGATTATTTCATAGGTATTTTGTATACATATTTTTATACTCATTTACATTATCTAATGTGTGTTTTGTATATATATTTTTATGCAAATTTATTTAATGTTCATTTTTGTACATATATTTATATAGAAATTTGCGTTATTTTATGTATGTAGTTTTATATAAATTTACGATATTTTATGTGCATTTTGTATATTTATATTTATACAAATACACATTCTTTTATTGGTATATTGTTTATTTACATTTATAGGAATTTACATTATTTTATGTGTATTTTGTATACATTTTTTTATACGTATTTACTTAATTTTATGTGTATTTTGTATATGTATTTTTAGAGAAATCTACGTTATTTTATGTGTATTCGTATATATATTTTGAAACAAATTTACATTATTTTATATGTATTTTGCATATCTATTTCAATACAAATTTACCTTATTGTATGTGCATTTTGTATATTTATTTTAATACAAGTTCAAATATTTTATAGGTATTTTGCATCTTAATTTTCATACAAATTTGCATTATTTTATTAATATTCTGTGTATATATTTTGATACGATTTTACATTATTCTATTTATGTTTTGTATATATTTTTTTATACATATTTACATTATTTAATGTGTATTTTGTACATATATTTCATACAAATTTACGTTATTATATGTGTATTTCTTTATATATTTTCTTTGAAATTTACATTATTTTATGTGTATTTTGTATATGTATTTCAATACAAATTAACCTAAATTTATTTATTTTCATAGAAATTAAAATTATTTTTGTTTATTTTTTTATATATTTTCATACAAATTTTCGTTATTTTATATGTATTTTGTATATTTATTTTTTCTACAAATATACGTTTTTTTTATCTGAATTTTGTTTCTTGAATTTGAAACGAATTTACCTTATTTTGTATACCTATTTTCATATAAATTAAAATACTTCTGTGTATTTTTGTATATAGTTTTATATAAATTTACGTTATTTTATGAGTATTTTGTATATTTATATCTATACAAATACACATTCTTTGATTGGTATTTTGTATATTTATTTTGATGCGAATTTACATTATTTTATGTGTATTTTGTATACATTTTTTTATACGTATTTACTTAATTTTATGTGTATTTTGTATATATATTTTTATAGAAATCTACGTTATTTTATGTGTATTCGTATATATATTTTGAAACAAATTTACATTGTTTTATATGTATTTTGCATATCTATTTCAATACAAATTTACCTTATTGTATGTGTTTTTTAGATATTTATTTTAATACAAATCTAATTTATTTATGTGTATTTTGGTATATATGGTAAGGTAAATTTGTATTGAAAGAGATATTCAAAAATACATATAAAAGAATGTAAATTTGTTTCAAAATATATATACGAATACACATAAAATAACGTAGATTTCTATAAAAATATTTACAAAATACACATAAAATGAAGTAAATACGTATAAAAAATGAATACAAAATACACATAAAAATCGTATCAAAATAAATAAAGAAAATACCAGTAAAAGATTGTGTATTTGTATGAATATAAATATACAAAATACACAAAAAACATCGTAAATTTGAATAAAACTATATACAAAATACAGCTAAAATAAGCTAAATTTGAATGAAATGTACATACAAAATACATAAAATAATGTAAATCTGTATCAAAATATTTATACAAATACATATAATAACGTAGATTTGTTTTAAAATATATAAACAAAATACACATTAAGTAATGTAAATACGTATAAAAATATGTACAAAATACACATATAATCATGTAACTCGTATGAAAATAAATAAACAAAATAGCAATAAAATAATGTAAATTTGTATGAGAAAACTTATACAAATAACGCAAATTTCTATAAAAATATATGTACAAAAATGCACTTAAAATTAAGTAAATTTGCATAAAAATATATATACAAAACACACACTAAATAATGTAAATGCGTACATAAAATAACCTAAATTTGTATGAACCTGTATACAAAAATATACAAAAATAATTTAAATTCGTTTGAAAAGAAATATACAAAATACACATAAAATTAGGTAAATTTGAATTGAAATACATATACAAAATACACATCAAATAATGTAAATTTGAATGAAAATATATAAACAAATACACTTAAAATAACGTAAATTTGTATAAAATATATATGCAAGATACATATTAAATAATGTAAATGTGTATAAAAAAATATATACAAAAAACAAATAGAATAATGTAAAATCGTATCAAAATAAATACACAGAATATCAATAAAATAATGTAAATTTGTATGAAAATAAAGATGCAAAATTACCAAAAAATTATCGCATTTTTTATAAAAATATATTTACCAAAATACACATAAAATATTTAAATTTGTATTGAAATAAATATACAAAATGCATATACAGTAAGGTAAATTTGTATTGAAAGAGATATTCAAAAATACATATAAAACAATGTAAATTTGTTTCAAAATATATCTACGAATACACATAAAATAAAGTAGATTTCTATAGAAATATATATACAAAATACATATGAAATTATGTAAATACGTATAAAAATATATATACAAAATACATATCAAATAATGTAAATTCGTGTCAAAATAAATAAACAAAATATCATGAAAAGAATGTGTATTTGTATGAAAATAGATAATAGATAATAAATTTGTATGAAATATATATGCAATATACACATTAAATAATGTAAATATGTATAAAAAAGTATATACAAAAAACAAATAGAATAATGTAACATCGTATCAAAATAAATACACCGAATATTAATAAAATAATGAAAATTTGTATGAAAATAAAGATGCAAAATTCCCATAAAATAGCGCATTTCTTATAAAAATATATATACCAAAATACACATAAAATATTTAAATTTGCATTGAAATAAATATACAAAATGCACATACAATAAGGTAAATTTGTATTGAAAGAGATATGCAAAAATACATATAAAACAATGTAAATTTGATTCAAAATATATATACGAATACAAATAAAAAAAATAGATTTCTATAAAAATATATATACAAAATACACATGAAATTATGTAAATACGTATAAAAATATATATACAAAATACATATCTAGGTAGATTCATGTCAAAATAAATAAACAAAATATAATGAAAAGAATGTGTATTTGCATGAAAATAAATAATAGATAATAAATTTGTATGAAATATATATGCAAGATACACATTAAATAATGTAAATATGTATAAAATAATATATACAAAAAACAAATAGAATAATGTGAAATCGTAACAAAATAAATACACCGAATATTAATAAAATAATGTAAATTTGTATGAAAATAAAGATGCAAAATTCCCATCAAATAGCGCATTTCTTATAAAAATATATATACCAAAATACACATAAAATATTTAAATTTGTATTGAAACAAATATACAAAATGCACATACAATAAGGTAAACTTGTATTGAAAGAGATATGCAAAAATACATATAAAACGATGTAAATTTGTTTCAAAATATATATACGAATACACATAAAATAACGTAGATTTCTATTAAAATATATATACAAAATACACATAAAATTAAGTAAATACGTATAAAAATAGATATACAAAAAACACATAGAATAATGTAAAATTGTTTCAAAGAAATAAACAGAATATAAATAAAATAATGTAAATTTGTATGAAAATAAAAATGCAAAATACCAATAAAATAAAGCATATTTTTATAAAAATACATATACAAAAATAAACATAGCATAATTAAATTTGTATTAAAATTAATATACAAAATGCATATACAATAAGGTAAATTGTATTGAAAAATATGTAAAATACATAAAACAGTGTAAATTTATTTCAAAATCTATATACGAATACTCATAAATCAACGTACATTTCTATGAAATATATATAAAATACATCAAATGTAAACACGTATAAATATATATATATATATATATATATATATATATATATATATATATATATATATATATATATATATATATATATATATATATATATATATATATATATATATATATATATATATATATATATGTAAATTGTCAAAATAAATAAACAAAATATCAATAAAAGAATGTGTTGTATGAAAATAGATATACAATATACATAAAATCACCTAAATTTGTATAAAACTATATACAAAATACAAAAAATAATTTTAATTTGTATGAAAATAAATATACAAAATACACATAAAATTAGGTAAATTTGTATTGAAATACATTTACAAAATACACATAAAATAATGTAAATTTGAATGAAAATATATAAACAAATACACTTAAAATAACGTAAATTTGTATAAAATATATAAAAAATACACATTAAATAATGTAAATATGTATAAAAAAAATATATACAAAACACAAATAGAATAATATAAAATCGTATCAAAATAAATACACAGAATATTAATAAAATAATGTAAATTTGTATGAAAATTAAGATGCAAAATACCCATAAAATAACGCATTTTTTATAAAAATATATATACGAAGACACACATAAGATATTTGAATTTGTATTAAAATAAATATACAAAATGCACATACAATAAGGTAAATTTCTATTGAAATAGATATGCAAAATACGTATAAAACCATGTAATTTTTTTTTTAAATATATATACGAATACACATAAAATAGCAGAGATTTCTATGAAAATAAATATACAAAATACACATAAAATGAAGTAAATACGTATAAAAAAAGGTTTACAAAATACACATAAAATAATGTAAACTCGTATCAAAATAAATAAACAAAATACTAATAAAAGAATGTGTATTGTATAAATATAAATATACAAAATACAAATAAAATAACGTAAATTTATATAAAACTATATGCAAAATTACACAAAAGTAATTAAATTTGTGTGAAAATAGATATACAAAATACATGTATTTTGCATATTTATTTTCATACATTGAAATTATTTTTTTATTTTTTATATATTTTCATACAAATTTTCGTTATTTTATGTGTATTTTGTATTTTTATAAGATATACGTTCTTTTATCTGAATTTTGTTTATTGAATTTGAATCGAATTTACCTTATTTTGTATATCTATTTTCATACAAATTAAAATACTTCTGTATTTTTGTATATAGTTTTATATAAATTACGTTATTTTATGTATTTTGTATATTTATATTTACAAATACACATTCTTTTATTGGTATTTTGTATATTTATTTTGATACGAATTTACATTATTTTATGTGTATTTTGTATACATTTTTTAAACGTATTTACTTCATTTTATGTGTATTTTGTATATATATTTTTATAGAAATCTACGTTATTTTTGGTGTATTCGTATATATATTTAGAAACAAATTTACATTGTTTTATATGTATTTTGCATATCTATTTCAATACAAATTTACCTTATTGTATGTGCATTTTGTATATTTATTTTAATACAAATTCAAATATTTTATGTGTATTTTGGTATATATAATTTTATAAAAAATGCGTTATTTTATAGGTATTTTGCATCTTAGTTTTCATACAAATTTACATTAATTTATTAATATTCTGTGTATATATTTCGATACGATTTTATATTATACTATTTGTGTTTTGTATAAATTTTTTTATACATATTTTCATTATTTAATGTGTATTTTTTATATATATTTTATACAAATTTACGTTATTTTAAGTGTATTTGTTTATATAATTTCATTCAAATTTACATTATTTTAAGTGTATTTTGTATATGTATTTCAATACAAATTTACCTAATTTTATGTGTATTTTGTATATTTATTTTCATACAAATTTAAATTATTTTTGTGTTTTTTTGTATATAGTTTTATACAAATTTAGGTTATTTTATGTGTATTTTCTATATCTAGTTTCATACAAATACACATTCTTTTATTGATATTTTGTTTATTTATTTTGACGCGAGTTTACATTATTTAATGGCTTCCTACAAATGAATAGACCATTTATTATTATTATTATTATTTTATTGCTATTTTGTTTATTTATTTTGATACGAATTACATGATTATAGGTATATTTTGCAGATGTTTTTTATACGTGTTTACATTATTTAATGTGTATTTTGTTTATATATTTTTAAACAAATTAACGTTATTAAATGTGTATTTGTGTAAATATTTTGATACAAATTTACATTATTTTATGTATTTTGTATATACATTTCAATTCAAATTTAGCTTATTTTATTTTTATTTTGTATATATGTTTTCATACAAATTTTATTACTTCTGTGTATTTTTGTATATAGTTTTATACAAATTTACGTTATTTTATGTGTATTTTGTATATTTATATTTATACAAATACACATTCTTTTATTGGTATTTTGTTTATTTATTTTGATACGAATTTACATTATTTTATGTGTATTTTGTATACAATTGTTTATACGTATTTACTTCTTTTTATGTGTATTTTGTATATATTTTTATAGAAATCTACGTTATTTTGTGTGTATTCGTATATATATTTTGAAACAAATTTACATTGTTTTATATGTATTTTGCACATCTATTTCAACACAAATTTACCTTATTGTATGTGCATTTTGTATA
Organism: Eriocheir sinensis; assembly: GCF_024679095.1. Classification (NCBI taxonomy): domain Eukaryota; kingdom Metazoa; phylum Arthropoda; class Malacostraca; order Decapoda; family Varunidae; genus Eriocheir; species Eriocheir sinensis. Next base: position 397,840 of record NW_026111520.1, read on the forward strand.
TTTATTTTAATACAAATTCAAATATTTTATGTGTATTTTGGTATATATATATTTTTATAAAAAAATGCGTTTCTTTATGGGTATTTTGCATCTTAATTTACATACAAATTTACATTATTTTATTAAGATTCTGTGTATTTATTTTGATACTATTTCACATTATTGTATTTGTGTTTTGTATATATTTTTTTATATACATATTTACATTATTAAATGTGCATTTTTTATATATATATTTTATATATATATATATATATATATATATATATATATATATATATATATATATATATATATATATATATATATATATATATATATATATATATATATATATATATATATATATATATATATATATATATATATATATAGAAATCTACGTTATTTTATGTGTATTCGTATATATATTTTGAAACAAATTTACACTGTTTTATGTGTATTTTGCATATTTTTTCAATACAAATTTACGTTATTGTATGTGCATTTTTTATGTTAATTTTAATACAAATTTAATTATTTTGAGTATTTTGCATCTTTATTTTCATACAAATTTACATTATTTTATTGATATTTTGTGTATTTATTTTAATTCGATTTTACATTATTCTATATGTATTTTGTATATATATTTTATACAAATATACGTTACTTTATGTGTATTTGTTTTCATTTCATACAAATTTTCATTATTTTATGTGTATTTTGTTCATGTATTTAAATGTGTATTTTGTATATTTATTTTCCTACATATATACGTTCTTTTATCGGAATTTTCTTTATTTATTTTGATACTAATTTACATTATTTGAGGTATATTTGGTATATATATTTTTATACTTATTTACATCATTTTATATGTATTTGTATGTATATTTTCATATAAATTTACTATTTTATGAGTATTCGTAAATATGTTTTGATACAAATTTACTTTATAGATGTGTATTTTGCATATTTATTTCAATACAAATTTACTTTATTGTATGTGCATTTTGTATATTAATTTTAATAAAAAAATAATTATTTCATATGTATTTTTGTTTATATATTTTTATACAAATATGCGTTATTATATGTGTATTTTGCATCTTTATTCTCATACAAATTTACATTATATTATTGATATTTTGTTTATTTATTTTGATACGATTTTACTTTATTTTATGTGTATTTTGTATATATATTTTTATACATATTTAAATTATTTAATGTATATTTTGTATATATATTTTATTCAAATTTACGTTATTTTATGTGTATTTGTTTATATATTTTCATACAAATTTATATTATTTGATGTGGGTTTTGTATATGTATTTCATACAAATTTGCCTAATTTGATGTGTATTTTCCATATCTATTTTCAAACAAATTTAAATTATTTTTGTATATTTTTGTATATATTTTTTTTACAAATTTTTGTTATTTCATTCGTATTTTGTATATATATTTTCCTAGAGATATACATTCTTTTATTGGAATTTTGTTTATCTATTTTGATACGAATTTACATTATTTTATGTGTATTTTGTATATATATTTTCTACGTATTTACATTATTTTATGTGTATTTTGTATATATATTCTCATAAAAATTTACCTTATTTTATTGTGTGTATTCGTATATAATTTGTTACAAATTTTATACAAATTCATGTTATTTTATGTGTATTTGTATATATATTTTCATACAAATTTATATTATTTTATGTGCATTTTTACATATATTTCATTAGAAATTTACCTTATTTTATGTTTATTTTGAATATTTATTTAATTCAATTTTAAATTATTTAATGTGTATATTTGTATTTGTATTTAGGTTATTTTATGTGTATTTTCTATATATATTTACATCCAAAATTACATTATTTTATTGGTATTTTGTTAATTGAATTCGATACGAATTTAGATTATTTCATAGGTATTTTGTATACATATTTTTATACGCATTTACATTATTTAATGTGTGTTTTGTATATTTATTTTTATGCAAATTTAATTTAATTTATGTGCATTTTTGTACATATATTTTTTTTTGAAAACTGAGTTATTTTATGTGTATTTTGTATATGTTTTCTCATATAAATTTATTTATTTTATTGGTATTTTGTTTATTTATTTTGATACGAATTACATATTTTTTTAATATTTTGTACATATTTTTTTATACGTATTAACATTATTTAATGTGTATTTTGTTTACATATTTCTATACAAATTTACGTTATTATATGTGTATTTGTATAAATATTTTGATACAAATATACATTATTTTCTGTATGTTGTATATATATTTCAATTCAAATTTAGCTTATTTTATGTGTATTTTTCATATCTATTTTCATACAAATTTAATTACTTCTGTGGATTTTTGTATATAGTTTTATATAAATTTACGTTATTTTATGTGTATTTTGTATATTTATATTTATACAAATACACATTCTTTTATTAGTGTTTTGTTTATTTATTTTTATACGAGCTTACATTATTTTATGTGTATTTTGTATACATTTTTTTATACGTATTTACTTCATTTTATGTGTATTTTGTATATATATTTTTTATAGAAATCTACGTTATTTTATGAAATATACATAAAATAACCTATATTTGTATAAAACTACTTACAAAAATACAAAAAAATAATTAAAATTTGTATGAAAATAAATATACAAAATACACATAAAATTAGGAAAATTTGTATTGAAATACATAAACAAAATACACATAAAATAATAATTAAATTTGAGTGAAAATATATAAACAAATACACTTAAAATAACGTAAATTTGTATAAAATATATATACAAAATACACATTAAAAATGTAAATATGATTCAAAAAATATATTTACAAAACACATATAGAAAAATGTAAAATCGTATCAAAATAAATACACAGAATATTAATAAAATAATGTAAATTTGTATGAAAATTAAGATGCAAAATACCCATAAAATAACGCATTTTTTTATAAAAATATATATACCAAAATACACATAAAATATTTGAATTTGTATCAAAATAAATATACAAAATGCACATACAAAAAGGTAAATTTGTATTGAAATAGATATGCAAAATACATATATAACTATGTAAATTTGTTTCAAAATATATATAAGAATACACATAAAGTAAGGTAGATTTCTATAAAATATATATACAAAATACACACAAAATGAAGTAAATACGTATAAAAAATGTATACAAAATACACATAAAATAATCTAAATTAGTATCAAAATAAATGAACAAAATACCAATAAAAGAATGTGTATTTGTATAAATATAGACATACAAATTACACATAAAATAACGTAAATTTGTATAAACTATATACAAAAATACACAAAAGTAATTAAATTTGTATGAAAATAGATATACAAAATACTCATAAAATAAGCTAAATTTGAATTGAAAAATATATACAAAATACATCAAATAATGAAAATTTGTATCAAATTTTTTATACAAATACACATATAATAACGTAAATTTTTACACATAATACAAAATACACATAAAATAATGTAAATACGTAGAAAAATATATAAACAAAATACCATTTGGAAAATGTGTATTTGTATAAATGTAAATATACAAAATACACATAAAATAACGTATATTTATATAAAATTATATACAAAAATACACAGAAGTAGTTAAATTTTATGAAAATAGATATACAAAATACACACAAAATAAGCTAAATTTGAATTGAAATATATATACAAAATACATAAAATAAAGTAAATTTGTATCAAAATATTTATACAAATACACATATAATAACGTAAATTTGTATAAAAATATATAAACAAAATACACATTAAATAATGTAAATATATATAAAAAATATGTACAAAATACACATATAATCATATAACACGTATCCAAAAAAATAAACAAAATACCAATTAAATAATATAAATTTGTATAAGAAAACATATATAAAATACACATAAAATATGTATACAAAATACCTATGAAGAAATCTAAACTCGTATCGAGTTAAATTAAGAAAATACCAATAAAATAATGCAATTTTGGATGAAAATATATATAGAAAATACACATAAAATTACCTAAATACAAATACAAATATACACATAAAATAATTTAAGATTGAATGAAATAAATATACAAAATAATCATAAAATAAAGTAAATTTGTAATGAAAAATATGTAAAAATTCACATAAAATAATATAAATTTCTATGAAAATATATATACAAATGTACATAAAATAACATGAATTTGTATAAAATTTGTATCAAAATAAATACGAATACACACTATAAAATAATGTAATTTTTTATTAAAATATATATACAAAATACACATATAATAATGTAAATACGAAGAAAAATATATATACAAAATACACATGAAATAATGTAAATTCGTATCAAATAAATAAACAAAATTCCAATAAAAGAATGTATATTTGTAGGAAAATATATATACAAAATACAAATAAAATAACTAAAATTTGTATAAAAATATATACAAAAATACACAAAAATAATTTAAATTTGTTTGAAAATATATATGCAAAATACACATAAAATTAGGCAAATTTGTATTGAAATACATATAAAAAATTCACATAAAATAATGTAAAAATGTATGAAAATATATAAACAAATACACATAAAATAACGTAAATCTGGATAAAATATATATACAAAATAAACATTAAATAATGTAAATATGTATAAAAAAAATACATATACAAAATACACATAGAATAATGTTAAATCGTATCAAAATAAATAAACAGAATATCAATAAAATAATGTAAATTTGTATGAAAATAAAGATGCAAAATACCCATATTATAACGCATATTTGCATAAAAATATATATACAAAAATACACATAAAATAATTTAATTTGTATTAAAATAAATATACAAAATGCACATACAATAAAGTAAATTTGTATTGAAATAGATATGCAAAATACACATAAATAATGTAAATTTGTATCAAAATATATATACGAATACACATAAAATAGAGTAAATTTCTATGAAAATATACATACACAATACATATAAAATGATGTAAATACGTATAAAAATATATATATCAAATATACCTCAAATAATGTAAATTCGTATCAAAATAAATAAAGAAAATTCCGATAAAAGAACGTATATATGTAGGAAAATAAATATACAAAATACACATTTAAATACATGAAAAAAATACACATAAAATAATGAAAATTTGTATGAAATGAAAACAAATACACATAAAGTAACGTATATTTGTATAAAATATATATACAAAATACATATAGAAAAAAATAATTTAAATTTGTTTGAAAATAGATATGCAAAATACACATAAAGTTAGGCAAATTTGCATAGAAATACATATACAAAATACACATAAAGTAATGTAAATTTGTATGATAATATATAAACAAACACACATAAAATAACCTAAATTTGGATAAAAATATAGATACAAAATATACATTAAATAATGTAAATATGTATAAAAATATATATACAAAATACACAAAGAATAATGTTAAATCGTATCAAAATAAATAAATAGAATATTAATAAAATAATGTAAATTACAAATTTACGTTATTTAATGTGTATTTTGTATTTTTATATTTATACAAATATACATTCTTGTATTGGTGTTTTGTTTATTTATTTTGATACGAATTTATATTATTTTATGTGTATTTTGTATACATTTTTTTATACGTATTTACTTAATTTTATGTGTATTTTGTATATATATTTTTATAGAAATCTACCTTATTTTATGTGTATTCGTATATATATTTTGAAACAAATTTACATTGTTTATATGTATTCTGCATATCTATTTAAATACATATCTACCTTTTTGTATGTGCTTTTTGTAGATTTATTTTAATAGAAATTCAATTATTTCATGTGTATTTTGGTATGTATATTTTAAAAAAATGCGCATTTTATGGGTATTTTGCATCTTAATTTTCATACAAATTTACATTATTTTATTAACATTCTGTGTATTCATTTTGATAGGATTTTACATTATTCTATTTGTGTTATGTAAATATTTTTTTATATATATTTATATTATTTAATGTGTATTTTGTATATATATTTTATACAATTTTACGTTATTTTAAGTGTATTTGTTTATATATTTTCATTCAAATTTACATTATTTTAAGTGTATTTTGTGTATGTATTTAAATACAAATCTACCTAATTTTATGTCTATTTTGTATATTTATTTTCATACAAATTTAAATTATTTTTGTGTAGTTTTGTATATAGTTTTATACAAATTTATGTTATTTCATGTGTATTTTGTATATCTATTTTCATATAAATACACATTCTTTTATTTATATTTTGTTTATTTATTTTGACGCGAATTTACATTATTTAATTGTGTATATGTATTTTTATAAAAATATGCTTTATTTCATGGGTATTTTGCATCTTTATTTTCATACAAATTTACATTATTTTATTGATATTCTGGTCATTCATTTTGATACGAATTGACTTTATTCTATGTGTATTTTGTATATTATTTTCATACAAATTTACATTATTTTATGTGTATTTGTTTATATATTTTAACACAATTTTACAATATTTTATTTGTATTTTGTATATATATTTCAAAAGAAATTTACCTAGTTTTACGCGTATCTTGTATATCTATTTTCATACAAATTCAAATTATTTCTATGTATTTTTGTATATATTTTAATACAAATTTTAGTTATGTTATGTGTATTTTGTAAATTTCTTTTTATTCAAATAGATATTATTTTATTGGTATTTTGTTGATTTATTTTAATACGAATTTACATTATTTTATATGTACTTTGTATATATATTTTTATACGCATTTACATTATTTAATATTTATTTTGAATATATATTTTTATACAAATTCATGATATTTTATGTGTATTTGTATATATATTTTCATATAAATTTACATTATTTGATGTGTATTTTGTACATATATTTCATTACAAATTTACCTTATTTTATGTTTATTTTGTATATTTATTTCATTTAATATTAAATTATTTTATGTGTATATTTGTATTTGTATTTAGGTTATTTTATGTGTATTTTCTATATATATTTCCATCGAAAAATTACATTATTTTATTGGTATTTTGTTTATTGAATTCGATAAGAATTTAGATTATTTCATAGGTATTTTGTATACATATTTTTATACGCATTTACATTATTTAATGTGTGCTTTGTATATATAATTTTATGCAAATTTACTTTATTTTATGTGCATTTTTGTTCATATCTTTTTATAGAAATTTCCGTTCTTTTATGTGTATTTTGTATGTGTTTTCTTATACAAATTTACATTATTTTATTGGTATTTTGTTTATTTATTTTGATACGAATTACATTATAATATGTGTATTCTGTACATATCTTTTATACGTATTTACATTATTTAATGTGTATTTTGTTTATATATTTTTATACAAATTTACGTTATTATATGTGTATTTGTATAAATAATTTGATACAAATTTACATTATTTTATGTATTTTGTATATATATTTCAATTCAAATTTAGCATATTTTAAGTGTATTTTTGTATATCTATTTTCATACAAATTTAATTACTTTTGTGTATTTTTGTATAAGGTTATACATATTTATGTTATTTTATGTGTATTTTGTATACAAAATACACGTAAAATAATGTAAATTTGAAAGAAAATATATAAACAAATACATATATAATAACATAATTTTGTTTGAAATATATATACAAAACACACATTAAATAATGTAAATATGTATAAAAAAAATATATACAAAACACAAATAGAATAATGTAAAATGGTATCAAAATATATACACAGAATATTAATAAAATAATGTAAATTTGTATGAAAATTAAGATGCAAAATACCTATAAAATAACGCTTTTTTTTTTAATTATAGATACCAAAATACACATAAAATATTTGAATTTGTATTAAAATAAATATACAAAATGCACATACAATAAGGTAAATTTGTATTGAAATAGATATGGAAAATACATATAAAATAATGTAAATTTGTTTCAAAATATATACACGAATACACATAAAATAACGTAGATTTATATAAAAATACATATACAAAATACACATAAAATTAAGTAAATACGTATAAAAAAATATATACAAAATACACATAAAATAATGTAAATTCGTATAAATATAAATAAACAATATACCAATAAAAGAATGTGTATTTGTATAAATATAAATATACAATATGCATATAAAATAAAGTAAATTTATATAAAACTATATACATAAAATAACGCAAATTTCTATAAAAATATATTTACAAAAATGAACATAAAATAAATTTGCGTAAAAATATATATACAAAACACACATTAGATAATCTTTGTTTTCATTTTTACATTACTTTATTGATATTCTGTACATTTATATTGATACAATTTTACATTATTCTAGGTGTATTTTGTATATATTTTCCTTACATATTTACATTATTTTATGTGTATTTTGTATATATATTTTCATAAAAAATTACGTTATTTTATTGCTTATATTCGTATATATTTTGATACAAATTTTATACAAATTCATGTTATTTTATGTGTATTTGTATATATATTTTCATTCAAATTTATTTTATTTTATGTGTATTTTTACATATATTTCATTACAAATTTACCTTATTTTATGTTTATTTTTATATTTATTTCTTTTAATTTTATTTTGTTTTATGTGTATATTTGTATTTGTATTTAGGTTATTTTATGTGTATTTTCTATATATATTTTCATCCAAAATTACATTATTTTATTGGTATTTTCTTAATTTAATTCGATACGAGTTTAGATTATTTCATAGGTATTTTGTATACATATTTTTTTACTCATTTACTTTATCTAATGTGTGTTTTGTATATATATTTTTATGCAAATTTACTTTATTTTATGTGCATTTTTGTACATATATTTTTATAGAAATTTGCGTTATTTTATGTGTATTTTGTATATGTTTTCTCACACAAATTTACATTATTTTATTGGTATTTTGTTTATTTATTTTGATACGAATTACATAATTATATGTGTATTTTGTACATATTTTTTATACGTATTTACATTTTTTAATGTGTATTTTATTTATATATTTTTTTTTAAATTTATTTTATTATATGTGTATTTGTATAAATATTTTGATACAAATTTACATTATTTTATGTATTTTGTATATAGATTTCAGTTCAAATTTAGCTTACATTTTTATAAAATATATATACAAAATACACATAGAATAATGTAAAATTGTATCAAAATAAATACACAGAATGTCAATAAAATAATGTAAATTTGTATGAAAATAAAGATGCAAAATACCCATAAAATAAAGCATATTTTTTATAAATATACATATACAAAAATACACATAAAATAATTAAATTTATATTAAAATTAATATACAAAATGAACAAACAATATGGTAAATTTGTATTGAAATAGATATCCAAACCCATATAAAACAAGGTAAATTTATTTCAAAATATATATACGAATACACATAAAAAAACGTAATTTTCTATAAAAATATATATAAAAAATACATACAAAAATACACAAAAATAATTTAAATTTGTATGAAAATAAATATACAAAATACACATAAAATTAGGTAAATTTGTATTGAAATACATATACAAAATACACATCAAATAATGTAAATTTGAATGAAAATATATAAACAAATACACTTTAAATAACGTAAATTTGTATCAAATATATTTACAAAATACACATTAAATAATGCAAATATGAATGAAAAAATATATACAAAACACAAATAGAATAGGGTAAAATCGTATCAAAATAAATACATAGAATATTAATAAAATAATGTAAAATTGTATGAAAATAAAGATGCAAAATACCCATAAAATAACGCATTTTTTAGAAAATATATATGTACCAAAATACACATAAAATATTTAAATTTGTATTAAAATAAATATACAAAATGCACATTCATTAAGGTAAATTTGTATTGAAATAGATATGCAAAATACATATAAAACTATGTAAATTTGTTTAAAAATATATATACGAATACACAAAATAACGTAGATTTCTATAAAAATATATATACAAAATACACATAAAATTAAGTAAATACGTATAAATAAATGTATACAAAAAACACATCTAAATTTGTATGAAAATATTTATACAAATACACATAAAATAACATGAATTTGTATAAAATTTGTTTCAAAATATTTACGAATACACACAAGAAAATAACGTAAATTTTTATGAAAATGTATATACAAAATACACATAAAATAATTTAAATACGTAGAAAAGTATATATACAAAACACATAAAATAATGTAAACTCGTATCAAAATAAATAGACAAAATTGCAATAAAAGAATGCATATTTGTAGGAAAATATATATACAAAATAGAAATAAAATAACTAAAATTTGTATAAAAATATATACAAAAATACACAAAATAGGTTAAACTAGTTTGAAAATATATATTCAAAATACAAATAAAAATATGCAAATTTGTATTGAAATACATATACAAAATACACATAACATAATGTAAATTTGTATGAAAATATATAAACAAATACACATAAAATGACGTAAATTTGGATAAAATATGTTTAAAATAAACATTATATAATGTAAATATGTATAAAAAATATATATATATATATATATATATAATATATATATATATAAAATAAATAAACAAAATATCAATAAAATAGTGTAAATGTAATAAAAATAAATATACAAAAATACACATGAAATAATTAAATTTGTATTAAAATAAATATAAAAAATGCACATACAATAAAGTAAATTTATATTAAATGTCACATATAATGTCAATTCGTATCAAAATGAATGAGCAGAATATCAATAAAATAATGTAAATTTGTATGAAAATAAAGATGCAAAATACCAAAAAATAAAGCATATGTTTATAAAAATACAGATACAAAAATACACATCGAATAACTAAATTTGTATTAAAATTAATATGCAAAATGCGTATATAATAAGGTAAATTTGTATTGAAAAAATATGCAACATACACGTCTACTCATACAAATTTATATTATTTTATTGGTATTATGTTTATTTATTTTGATACGAATTACACGATTATATGTGTATTTTGTACATATTTTTTATACGTATTTACATTATTTAATGTGTATTTTGTTTATATATTTTCGTGCAAATTTACGTTACTATATGTGTATTTGTATAAATATTTTGATACAAATTTACTTTATTTCATGTATTTTGTATATATATTTCAATTCAAATTTAGCTTATTTTGTGTGTATTTTGTATATATTTTCAGACAAATTTAATTACTTCTGTGTATTTTTGTATATAGTTTTATATAAATTTACGTTATTTTATGTGCATTTTGTATATTTATATTTATACAAATACACATTCTTTTATTGGTATTTTGTTTATTTATTTTGATACGAATTTACATTATTTTATGTGTATTTTGTATACATTTTTTATACGTGTTTACTTCATTTTATTTGTATTTTGTATATATATTTTTATTGAAATCTACATTATTTTATGTGTATTCGTATACATATTTTGAAACAAATTTACATTGCTTTATATGTATTTTGCATATCTATTTCAATACAAATTTACCTTATTGTACATATAAAACAATGTAAATTTATTTCAAAATATATGTACGAATACACATAAAATAACGTAGATTTCTATAAAAATATATATACAAAATACACATAAAATTAAGTAAATACGTATAAAAAAATGTAAACAAAATACACCTAAAATAACGTAAATTCGAAACAAAATAAATAAACAAAATACCAATAAAATAATGTGTATTTGTATAAATATAAATGTACAAAATACACATACAAAATAAACATAAAATAAGGTAAATTTATAATGAAATATATGTACAAAATACACAAAATAATGTAAATTTATATGAAAAAATATATACAAATACACATAAAATACCATGAATTTGTATAAAATTATATATTCAAAATAAATATTAAATAACGTATAAAAATATATATACAAAGTACATATAAAATAATGTAAATTCGTATCAATATAAATCAACAAAATACCAATAAAATAATATATATTTGAATGAAAATAGATTTACAAAATACACATAACCTAACTAAAATTTGTATTGAAATATATACAAAAATACATAAAAATAATTTGAGTTTGTATGAAAATAGATATTCAAAATACACATAAAACTAGGTAAATTTCTTTTGAAATATATATACAAAATACCCATAAAATATTGTAGATTTGTGTCAAAATATATAAACAAATACACATAAAATAATGTAAATTTGTATGAAAAATATATACAAAATACACATAGAATAATGTCAAATCGTATCAAAATGACCATAAAATAAAGCATATTTTTATAAAAATACATATAGAAAAATACACAGAATAATTAAATTTGTATTAAAATTAATATACAAAATGTATATACAATAAATTTAAATTTGATTATATTAAATGAAATAAATATACAAAATAAACATAAAATAAGGTAAATTTGTAATAAAATATATGTAAGAATACACATAAAATAATATAAATTTGTATGAAAATATATATACAAATACACATAAAATAACATGAATTTGTATAAAATTTGTTTCAATATATATACGAATACACACAATAAAATAACGTAAATTTTTATGAAAATGTATATAAAATACACATAAAATAATTTAAATACGTAGAAAAATATATATACAAATACACATAAAATAATATAAATTCGTAGAAAATTAAATACACAAAATTCCAATAAAAGAATGAATATTTGTAGGAAAATATATATACAAAAAACAAATAAAATAACAAAAATTTGTATAAAAATATATACAAAAATACACAAAAATAAATTAAATTTGTTTGAAAATAGATACGCAAAATACACATAAAGTTAGGCAAATTTGTATTGAAATACATATACAAAACTCACATAAAATAATGTAAATTTGTATGAAAATATATAAACAAATACATATAAAATAACGTAAATTTGGATAAAATGTATATACAAAATATACATTAAATATTTTAAATATTTAAATATATTATATATATTTTGATTGATATTTGCGTTATTTATGTGTATTTTGTATATGTTTTCTCATAGAAATTTACATTATTTTATTGGTATTTTGTCTATTTTTTTTTTATACGAATGACATGATTATTTGTGCATTTTGTACATTTTTTTATACGTATTTACATTATATACTGTGTATTTTGTTTATATATTTTTATACAAATTTACGTTATTATATGTGTATTTGTATGAGTATTTTGATACAAATTTACATTATTTTATGTATTTTGTATATATATTTCAATTCAAATTTAGCTTATTTTATGTGTATTTTGTATATCTATTTATTTTAATACAAAATCAAATATTTTATGTTTTTTCGTATATATATTTTTATAAAAAATGCGTTATTTTATGGGTATTTTGCATCTTAATTTTAATACAAATTTACATTATTTTATTAATATTTTCTGTATTTATTTTGATACGATTATTTATTATACGACATTATTTTATTTGTGTTTTGTATATATTTTTTTATACATATTTACATTATTTAATGTGTTTTTTGTATATATATTTGATACAAATTTTCGTTATTTTAAGTCTATATGTTTATATATTTTCATTCTAATTTACATTATTTTATGTGTATTTTGTATATGTATTTCAATACAAATTTACTTAATTTTATATGTTTTTTGTATATTTATTTTCATACAAGTTTAAATTATTTTTGTGTATTTTTGTATATAGTTTTATACAAATTTAGGTTATTTTATGTGTATTTTGTATATCTATTTTCATACAAATACAGATCCTTTTCATGATATTTTTTTTATTTATTTTGACACGAATTAACATTATTTAATGTGTATTTTGTGTATATATTTTTATACGTATTTACATTATTTCAAGTGTATTTTGTATATACATTTCTATAGAAATCTGCGTTATTTTATGTGTATTCGTATATATATTTTGAAACAAATTTTTATTGTTTTATGTGTATTTTGCATATTTTTTTAATACAAATTTATCTTATTGTATGTGCATTTTGTATATTAATTTTAATACCAATTTGATTAATCTATGTGTATTTTTGTATATGTATTTTTATAAAAATATGCTTTATTTTATTGGTATTTTGCATCTTTATTTTCATACAAATTTACATTATTTTATTGATATTTTCTGTATATATTTTGATATGATTTTACATTATTCTATGTGTATTTTGTATATATATTTTATATAAAATGTATTTGTTTTCATTTCATACAAATCTATATTATTTTATGTGTTTTTTGTACATGTATTTAAATACAAATTTAACTAGTTATATATGTATTTTCTATATCTATTTTGTATGTATATTTTCATAGAAATTTACTCTATTTTATGAGTATTCGTATATATATTTTGATACAAATTTACATTATTAATGTGTATTTTGCATATCTATTTCAATACAAATTTACTTTATTGTACGTGCATTTTGTATATTTTTTTAATTCAAATTTAATTATTTTATGTCTTTTTGTATATATATTTTTATGCAAATATGCGTTATTATATGGATATTTTGCATCTTTATTTTCATACAAATTTACATTATTTTATTGATATTCTCTATTTCTTTTGATACGATTTAATATTATTCTATGTGTTTTTTATGTGTATTTGTATAAATATTTTGATGCAAGTTTACTTTATTTCATGTATTTTGTATATATATTTCAATTCAAATTTAGCTTATTTTGTGTGTATTTTGTATATATTTTCATACAAATTTAATTACTTCTGTGTATTTTTGTATATAGTTTTAAATAAATTTACGTTATTTTATGTGTATTTTGTATATTCATATATATACAAATACACATTCTTTTATTGGTATTTTGTTTATTTATTTTGACACGAATTTACATTATTTTATGTGTATTTTGTATATATTTTCAATATTTACATTATTTTATGTGTATTTTATATATATATATATATATATATATATATATATATATATATATATATATATATATATATATATATATATATATATATATATATATATATATATATATATATATATATATATATATATATATATATATATATATATATATATATATATATATATTTATAGAAATCTACGTTATTTGATGTGTATTCTTATACATATTTTGAAACAAATTTACATTCCTTTATATGTATTTTGCATATCTATTTCAATACAAATTTACCTTATTGTATGTGTTTTTTATATATTTATTTTAATACAAATCTATTTTTTTTAGGTGTATTTTGGTATATACATTTTTATATATAAAAAATGCGTTATTTTATGTGTATTTTGTCTTTATTTTCATACCTATAAAATAACGCATTTTTTTTTTATAAAAATATATATAAAATACATATAAAAAATTTAAATTTAAATTTTGTATATATTTAATACAAATTTAGGTTAATTTGTTTATGCATTTACATTTTTGTATATAAATTTTATGTGTATTTGTATAAATATAAATATAAATTTATATAATATACAAAAATACACAGAATTAATTAAATTTGTATATATACAAATTTACACAAAATAAGCTATTTTGTTGAAATATATATATACAAAATACATGATTATATGTAAATTTGTATCATATTTATACAAATACATATAATAACATAAATTTGTATGAAAATATATTAACAAAATACACAATAAATAATGTAAATTGTATAAAAATTTTGATACAAATTTACATTATATAATCATGTATTTTGTATCAAAATAAATAAACAAAATACCAATACAATAATATAAATTTTATGAGTAAACATGTATCTTGCATATTTTTTCAATACAAATTTACCTTATTATATACGCATTTTGTATATTAATTTTAATACAAATTTAATTATTCGATGTGTATTTTGTATATGTATTTTATAAACATATGCTTTATTTTTGGTATTTTGCATCTTTATTTTGATACAAATTTACATTATTTTATTGTATTTTGTATTCATTTTGATACGTATTTACATTATTCTATGTGTATTTTGTATATATTTTTCATATAAATTTACGTTATTTTATGAGTATTCGTTTATATATTTTGACACAAATTTACAATATTTTATGTATTTTGTATATACATTTCAAAAGAAATTTACCTAGATTCATATGTATTTTGTATATCTATTTTCATATAAACTCAAATTATTTCTATGTATTTTTGTATATATTTTAATACAATTTTTAGTTATGTTATGTATATTTTGTAAATTTATTTTCATTCAAATATATATTATGTTATTGGTATTTTGTTGATAAGAATTTACATTATTTTATATGTACTTTGTATATACATTTTTATACGCTTTTACATTATTTAATATTTATTTTGAATATATATTTTTATACAAGTTCATGGTATTTTATGTGTATTTGTATATATATTTTCATATAAATTTACATTTTTTTATGTGTATTTTGTACATATATTTTATTACAAATCTACCTTATTTTATGTTTATTTTGTATATGTGTTTTGTATATTTATATTTATCCAAATACACAATCATTTTTTGGTAATTTGCTTATTTATTTTAAATCGACTTACATTATTTTATGTGTATTTTGTATACATTTTTTATACGTATTTACATTACTTAATGTGTATTTTGTATATATATTTATACAAATTACATTTTTATATGTGTATGTATATATATTTTAAACGAATTTACATTATTTTATATGTATTTTGTATATATATTTCAATACAAATTTAGCTTATTTTATGTGTATTTTGTATATATTTTCATACAAATTTAAATACATATGTGTTTTATATATAGATTTCTATAAAATATATATTGAAAATAAAAATGAAATAAACACGTATAAAAAATGAATAAAAATACACATAAAATAATGTAAATCGTATCAAAATAAATAAACAAAATACCAATAAAAGAATGTATTTGTATAAAATACACAAAATATTTGTAATGAAATATATACAAAAATACACAGAAGTAATTAAATTAAATAAATGTTATATAATGTAGATGCGTATAAAAATATATATACAAAGTACATATAAAATAATACAAATTTAATTATTCTATGTGTATTTTTGTATATGTATTTTCATAAAAAAATGCTTTATTTTATGAGTATTTTGCATCTTTATTTTCATACAAATTTACTTTATTTTATTGATATTCTGTGTATTTATTTTGATACGATTTTACATTATTCTATGTATATTTTGTATATATATTTCATACAAATGAACGTTATTTTATGTGAATTTGTTTTCATTTCATACAAATTTACATTATTTCATGTGTATATTGTACATGTATTTAAATGCAAATTTAGCTAATTATATGTGTATTATGTATATCTATTTTCATACAAATCGAAATTAATTTTGTGTATTTTAGTATATATTTTTATTCAAATTTTCGTAATTTTATGTGTATTTTGTATATTTATTTTCCTACAAATATACGTTCTTTTATCGGAATTTTGTTTATTTATTTTGATACGAATTTTCTTTATTTTAGGTGAATGTGATATATATATTTTTATACTTATTTACATAATTTTATATGTATTTTGAATATATATTTTCATAGAAATTTACTCTATTTTATGTGTATTCGTATATATATTTTGATACAAATTTACATTATTTATGTGTATTTCGCATATCTATTTCAATACAAATTTTCTTTATTGTATGTGTCTTTTGTATATTTATTTTGATACAAATTTGATTATTTTATGTGTATTTTTGAATATATATTTTTAAACAAATATGCGTTATTATATGGGTATTTTGCATCTTTATTTTCATACAAATTTATATTATTTTATTGATAGTCTGTTTATTTATTTTGATACGATTTTACGTTATTCTGTGTATTTTGTATATATATTTTTAGACACATTTACATTATTTAATGTATATTTTGTACATATATTTTATGGAAATTTACGTTATCTTATGTGTATTTGTTTATATATTTTCATACAAATTTACATTATTTTATGTGTATTTTTATATGTATTTCAAAAAAAAAGTTGCCTAATTTCATGTGTATTTTGTATATCTATTTTCAAACAAATTTAAATTATTTTGTGTATTTTTGAATATATTTTTATATAAATTTTTGTTATTTTATTTTTATTTTGTATATATACTTTCCTACAAATATACATTCTTTTAGAGGAAATTTTGTTTATTTATTTTGATACGAATTTACATTATTTTATGTGTATTTTGTATATATATTTTTCTATGTATTTGCATTATTTTATGTGTAATTTGTATATATATTTTCATAAAAATTTACGTAATTTTATTGTGTATTCGTATATATTTTAATAAAAAATTTCATTATTTTATGTTTTTTGCATATCTATTTCAATAAAAATCTACCTTATTGTATGTGTATTTTGTATATTTATTTTAACACAAATTCAATTATTTAATGTGTATTTTTGTATATAATTTTTTTTAAATATGAGTTATTTTATGGGTATTTTGCATCTTTAATTTTATAAATTTTTACATTACGTACATATCTTTTATACGTATTTACATTATTTAATGTGTATTTTGTTTATATATTTTTATACAAATTTACGTTATTATATGTGTATTTGAATATATTTTGATACAAATTTACATTATTTTATGTATTTTCTATATTTATTTCAATTCAAATTTAGCTTATTTTATGTGTCTTTTGTATATCTATTTTCATACAAATTTAATAATTTTTGTTTATTTTTGTATATAGTTTTATACAATTTTACGTTATTTTATCTGTATTTTGTATATTTATATTTATACAAGTAAACATTCTTTTATTGGCATTTAGTTTATTTATTTTGATACGAATTTACATTATTTTATGTGTATTTTGTATACATTTTCTTATACGTATTTACTTCATTTTATGTGTATTTTGTATATATATTTTTATAGAAATCTACGTTATTTTATGTGTATTCGTATATATATTTTGAAACAAATTTACATTGTTTTATGTGTATTTTGCATATCTATTTCAATACAAATCTACCTTATTGTATGTGCATTTTGTATATTTATTGTAATACAAATTTAAATATTTTATGTGTATTTTGGTATATATATTTCCATAAAAAATGCGTTGTTTTATGGGTATTTTGCATCTTTATTTTCATACAAATTTACATTATTTTATTAATATTCTGTGTATTTATTTTGATACTATTTTACATTATTCTATTTGTGTTTTGTATATATTTTTTTATACATATTTACATTATTTAATGTGTATTTTCTATATATTTCATACAAATTTACGTTATTTTAAGTGTATTTGTTTATATATTTTCATTCAAATTTACATTATTTTATGTGTATTTTGTATATGTATTTCAATAGAAATTTAACTAGTTTTATGTGTATTTTGTATATTTATTTTTATACAAATTTAAATTATTTTTGTGTATTTTTTGAATAGAGTTTTATACAAATTTACAATATTTTATGTGTATTTTGTATATCTATTTTCATACAAATACATATTCTTTTATTGATATTTTGTTTATATATTTTGAAGCGAATTTACATTATTTAATGTGTATTGTGTATATATATTTTTATACGTATTTACGTCATTTCATATGTATTTTGTATATATATTTCTATAGAAATATACGTTATTTTATGTGTATTCGTATATATATTTTGAAACAAATATACATTGTTTTATGTGCATTTTGTATAATTTTTCAATACAAATTTACCTTATTGTACGTGCATTTTGTATATTAATTTTAATACAAATTTAATTATTCTATGTGTATTCTTGTATATGTATTTAAAAAAAATATGCTTTATTTTATGGGTATTTTGCATCTTTATTTTCATACAAAATTACATTATTTTATTAATATTCTGTGTATTTATTTTGATGCGATTTTACATTATTCTATGTATATTTTGTATATCTATTTTATACAAATGTACGTTATTTTATGTGAATTTGTTTTCATTTCATACAAATTTACATTATTTTATGTGTATTTTGTACATATATTTAAATACAAATTTAACTAATTATATGTGTATTATGTATATCTATTTTCATACAAATTGAAATTTATTTTTTTGTTTTTTTGTATATATTTTTATTCAAATTTTCGTAATTTTATGTGTATTTTGTATATTTATTTTCCTACATATATACGTTCTTTTATCGGAATTTTGTTTATTTATTTTGATACGAATTTTCATTTTTTTTTAAGGTGAATTTGATATATATATTTTTATACTTATTTACATAATTTTATATGTATTTTGAATATATATTGTCATAGAAATTTACTCTATATGTATATACAAAAAAAAAAAATTTAAATTTATATGAAAATAAATATACAAAATACACATAAAATTAGGTAAATTTGTATTGAAATACATATACAAAATACACTTAAAATAATGTAAATTTGAATGAAATTATATAAACAAATACACTTAAAATAACGTTAATTTGTATAAAATATATATAAAAATACAAATTAAATAATGAAAATATGTATAAAAAAATATACACAAAACACAAATAGTATAATATAAAATCGTATCAAAATATATACACAGAATATTAATAAAATAATGTACATTTGTATGAAAACTAAGATGCAAAATACCTATAAAATAACGCATTTTTTATAAAATTGTATATACCAAAATACACATAAAATATTTGAATTTGTATTAAAATAAATATACAAAATGCACATTCTATAAGGTAAATTTGTATTGAAATAGATATGCAAAAACATATAAAACAATGTAAATTTGTTTCAAAATATATATACGAATACACATAAAATAACGTAGATTTTATATAAATATATATACAAAATACAAATAAAATTAAGTAAATACGAATCAAAAATGTATTCAAAATACACATAAAATAATGTAAATTCGTATAAATATAAATAAACAAAATACCAATAAGAGAATGTGTATTTGTATAAATATAAATATACAAAATGCACATAAAATAACGTAAATTTGTATAAAACTATATACAAAAATACACAGAAGTAATTAAATTTGTACGAAAATAGATATACAAAATACACACAAAATAAGCTAAATTTGAATTGAAATATATATACAAAATACATAAAATAAAGTAAATTCGTTTCAAAATATTTTTAACAAATACACATAATATTTGTAAAAAAAATATATACAAAATACACATTAAGTAATGTAAATACGTATAAAAAAATATTTACAAAATACACAAATAATCAAGTCATTCGTATCAAAATAAATAAACAAAAAACTAATTAAATAATGTAAATTTGTATGAGAAAACATATACAAAATACACATAAAATAACGTTTTAAGTTTCTATAAAAATATATGTATAAAAATGCACATAAAATTAGTTTGCTTAAAAATTATATACAAAACACACATTAGAAAATGTAAATGAGTATAAAAATATGCATACAAAATACCTATGAAAAAATCTAAATTCGTATCGAGTTAAATTAAGAAAATAACAATAAAATAATGTAATTTTGGATGAAAATATATATAGAAAACACACATAAAATAACTTAAATACAAATACAAATATACACATTAAATAATTTAAAATTGACTGAAATAAATATACAAAATAAACATAAAATAAGGTAAATTTGTAATAAAATATATGTAAGAATACACATAAAATAATATAAATTTGTATGAAAATATATATACAAATACACATAAAATAACATGAATTTGTATAAAATTTGTTTCTAAATATATACGAATACACACAATAAAATAACGTAAATTTTTATGAAAATGTATATATAAAATACACATAAAATAGTTTAAATACGTAGAAAAATATATATACAAAATACACATAAAATAATGTAAATTCGTAAAAAAATAAATACACAAAATTCCAATAAAAGAATGTATATTTGTAGGAAAATATATATAAAAAACAAATAAAATAACTAAAATTTGTATAAAAATATATACAAAAATACACAAATAATTAAAATTTGTTTGAAAATAGATATGCAAAATACACATAAAGTTAGGCAAATTTGTATTGAAATACATATACAAAACTCACATAAATAATGTAAATTTGTATGAAAATATATAAACAAATGCATATAAAATCACGTAAATTTGGATAAAATATATATATTCAAAATATACGATAAATATTTTAAATATGTATAAAAATATATTATATTATATATATTTTTATTGATATTTGCGTTATTTATGTGTATTTTGTATATGTTTTCTCATAGAAATTTACATTATTTTATTGGTATTTTGTCTATTTATTTTGATACGAATTACATGATTATTTGTGTATTTTTTACATTTTTTTATACGTATTTACATTATTTAATGTGTATATTGTTTATATATTTTTTTACAAATTTACGTTATTATATGTGTATTTGTATAGGTATTTTGATACAAATTTACATTATTTTATGTATTTTGTATATATATTTCAATTCAAATTTAGCTTATTTTATGGGTATTTTGTATATCTATTTATTTTAATACAAAATCAAATATTTTATGTTTTTTCGTATATATATTTTTATAAAAAATGCGTTATTTTATGGGTATTTTGCATCTTAATTTTCATACAAATTTACATTATTTTAT
This sequence comes from Eriocheir sinensis, assembly GCF_024679095.1. Taxonomy (NCBI): domain Eukaryota; kingdom Metazoa; phylum Arthropoda; class Malacostraca; order Decapoda; family Varunidae; genus Eriocheir; species Eriocheir sinensis. The sequence continues at coordinate 420,781 of NW_026111520.1, forward strand.
TAATATTTTCTGTATTTATTTTGATACGATTTTACATTATTTTATTTGTGTTTTGTATATATTTTTTATACATATTTACATTATTTAATGTTTTTTTTGTATATATATTTGATACAAATTTACGTTATTTTAAGTCTATATGTTTATATATTTTCATTCAAATTTATATTATTTTATGTATATTTTGTATATGTATTTCAATACAAATTTACCTATTTTTTTGTTTTTTGTATATTTATTTTCATACAAATTTAAATTATTTTTGTGTATTTTTGTATATAGTTTTATACAAATTTAGGTTATTTTATGTGTATTTTGTATATCTATTTTCATACAAATACACATTCTTTTCATGAAATTTTGTTTATTTATTTTGACACGAATTAACATTATTTAATGTGTATTTTGTATATATATTTTTTTACGTATTTGCATTATTTCAAGTGTATTTTGTATATATATTTCTTTAGAATTCTGCGTTATTTTATGTGTATTCTTATATATATTTTGAAACAAATTTACATTGTTTTATGTGTATTTTGCATATTTTTTCAATACAAATTTACCTTATTGTATGTGCATTTTGTATATTAATTTTAATACAAATTTGATTAATCTATGTGTATTTTTGTATATGTATTTTTATAAAAATATGCTTTATTTTATGGGTATTTTGCATCTTTATTTTCATACAAATTTACATTATTTTATTGATATTCTGTGTATTTATTTTGATATGTTTTTACATCATTCTATGTGTATTTTGTATATATATTTTATATAAAAAGTATTTGTTTTCATTTCATACAAATCTACATTATTTTATGTGTTTTTTGTACATGTATTTAAATACAAATTTAACTAGTTATATGTGTATTTTGTATATCTATTTTGTATGTATATTTTCATAGAAATTTACTCTATTTTATGAGTATTCGTATATATATTTTGATACAAATTTACATTATTAATGTGTATTTTGCATATCTATTTCAATACAAATTTACTTTATTGTACGTGCATTTTGTATATTTATTTTAATACAAATTTAATTATTTTATATGTATTTTTGTATATATATTTTTATTCAAATATGCGTTATTATATGGATATTTTGCATCTTTATTTTCATACAAATTTATATTATTTTATTGATATTCTCTTTATTTATTTTGATACGATTTAACATTATTCTATGTGTTTTTTGTATATATTTTTTTATACATATTTACATTATTTAATGTTCATTTTGTATATATATTTTATCCAAATTTACATTATTTTATGTGTATTTGTTTATATATTTTCATACATATTTACATTATTTTATGTGTTTTTTGTATATATATTTTTCTACGTATTTAAATTATTTTATGTGTATTTTGTATATACATTTTCATAAAAAAAATTACGTTATTTTATTGTGTGTATAAGTATATATTTTGATACAAATTTTTGCAAATTCATGTTATTTAATGTGTATTTGTATATATATATTTTTATACAAATTTAAATTATTTTTGTGTATTTTTTAATAGAGTTTTATACAAATTTACAATATTTTATGTGTATTTTGTATATCTATTTTCATAGAAATACACATTCCTTTATTGATATTTTGTTTATTTATTTTGATGCGAATTTACATTATTTAATGTGTATTGTGTATATATATTTTTATACGTATTTACGTCATTTCATGTGTATTTTGTATATATATTTCTATAGAAATATACGTTATTTTATGTGTATTCGTATATTTATTTTGAAACAAATATACATTGTTTTATGTGCATTTTGTATATTTTTTCAATACAAATTTCCCTTATTGTACGTGCATTTTGTATATTAATTTTAATACAAATTCAATTATTCTATGTGTATTCTTGTATATGTATTTTAAAAAAAATATGCTTTATTTTATGGGTATTTTGCATCTTTATTTTCATACAAAATTACATTATTTTATTGATATTCTGTGTATTTATTTTGATACGATTTTACTTTATTCTATGTATATTTTGTATATCTATTTTATACAAATGTACGTTATTTTATGTGAATTTGTTTTCATTTCATACAAATTTACATTATTTTATGTGTATTTTGTACATGTATTTAAATACAAATTTAACTAATTATATGTGTATTTTGTATATCTATTTTCATACAAATTGAAATTTATTTTTTTGTTTTTTTGTATATTCTTTTATTCAAATTTTCGTAATTTTATGTGTATTTTGTATATTTATTTTCCTAGAAATATACGATCTTTTATCGGAATTTTGTTTATTTATTTTGATGCGAATTTTCATTTTTTTTAGGTGTATTTGATATATATATTTTTATACTTATTTACATAATTTTATATGTATTTTGAATATATATTTTCATAGAAATTTACTCTATATGTATATACAAAAAAATAATTTAAATTTGTATGAAAATAAATATACAAAATACACATAAAATTAGGTAAATTTGTATTGAAATACATATACATAATACACTTAAAATAATGTAAATTTGAATGAAATTATATAAACAAATACACATAAAATGACGTTAATTTGTATAAAATATATATAAAAAATACACATTAAAGAATGAAAATATGTATAAAAATATATATAAAAAACACAAATAGTATAATATAAAATCGTATCAAAATATATACACAGAATATTAATAAAATAATGTACATTTGTATGAAAACTAAGATGCAAAATACCTATAAAATAACGCATTTTTTATAAAATTATATATACCAAAATACACATAAAATATTTGAATTTGTATTAAAATAAATATACAAAATGCACATATAATAAGGTAAATTTGTATTGAAATAGATATGCAAAAAACATATAAAACAATGTAAATTTGTTTCAAAATATGTATACGAATACACATAAAATAACGTAGATTTCTATAAATATATATATACAAAATACAAATAAAATTAAGTAAATACGAATCAAAAATGTTTACAAAATTCACATAAAATAATGTAAATTCGTATAAATATAAATAAACAAAATACCAATAAGAGAATGTGTATTTGTATAAATATAAATATACAAAATGCACATAAAATAACGTAAATTTGTATAAAACTATATACAAAAATACACAGAAGTAATTAAATTTGTATGAAAATAGATATACAAAATACACACAAAATAAGCTAAATTTGAATTGAAATATATATACAAAATACATAAAATAAAGTAAATTCGTTTCAAAATATTTTTAACAAATACACATATAATAACGTAAATTTGTAAAAAAATATATAAACAAAATACACATTAAATAATGTAAATACGTATAAAAAAATATTTACAAAATACACCAATAATCAAGTCATTCGTATCAAAATAAATAAACAAAAAACTAATTAAATAATGTAAGTTTTGTATGAGAAAACATATACAAAATACACATAAAATAACGTTTTAAGTTTCTATAAAAATATATGTACAAAAATGCACATAAAATTAGTTTGCATAAAAAAATATATACAAAACACACATTAGATAATGTAAATGAGTATAAAAATATGTATACAAAATACCTATGAAATACAGAAGTAATTAAATTCGTATGAAAATAGATATACAAAATACAGATAAAATAAGCTAAATTTGAATTGAAATGTATATACAAAATACATAAAATAATGTAAATTTGTATCAAAATATTTATAAAAATACATATAATAACGTAAATTTGTTTAAAAATATATAAACAAAATACACATTAAGTAATGTAAATACGTATAAAAAATATGTACAAAATACACATATAATCATGTAATTCGTATCAAACTAAATAAACAAAATATCAATAAAATAATGTAAATTTGTATGAGAAAACATATACAAATACATATAAAATAACGCTAATTTCCATAAAAATATATGTCCAAAAATGAACGTAAAATAAAGTAACTTTGGATAAAAATATATATACAAAACACACATTAAATAATGTAAATGCGTACATAAAATAACCTAAATTTGTATAAAACTATATACAAAAATACACAAAAATAATTTAAATTTGTATGAAAAGAAATATACAAAATACACATAAAATTAGGTTTATTTGTATTGAAATACATACAAAATACACATAAAATAATGTAAATTTGAAAGAAAATATATAAACAAATACATATATAATAACGTAAATTTGTATGCAATATATATTCAAAATACACATTAAATAATGTAAATATGTATAAAAAATATATACAAAACACAAATAGAATAATGTAAAATCGTATCAAAATATATACACAGAATATTAATAAAATAATGTAAATTTGTATGAAAATTAAGATGCAAAATACCTATAAAATAACGCATTTTTTATAAAATTATTGATACCAAAATACACATAAAATATTTGAATTTGTATTAAAATAAATATACAAAATGCATATACAATAAGGTAAATTTGTATTGAAATAGATATGCAAAATACATATAAAATAATGTAAATTTGTTTCAAAATATATTTGTATAAAACTATATACAAAAATACAAAGAAGTAATTAAATTTGTAAGAAAATAGATATACAAAATACACACAAAATAAGCTAAATTTGAATTGAAATATATATACAAAAATATATATGCAATATACACATTAAATAATGTAAATATGTATAAAAAGGTATATACAAAAAACAAATAGAATAATGTAAAATCGTATCAAAATAAATACACCGAATATTAATAAAATAATGTAAATTTGTATGAAAATAAACATGCAAAATTTCCATAAAATAGCGCATTTCTTATAAAAATATATACCAAAATACACATAAAATATTTAAATTTGTATTGAAATAAATATTCAAAATGCATATACAATAAGGTAAATTTGTATTGAAAGAGATATGCAAAAATACATATAAAACAATGTAAATTTGTTTCAAAATATATATAAGAATACAAATAAAATAACGTAGATTTCTATAAAAATATATATACAAAATACACATAAAATTAATTAAATACGTATAAAAAAATGTATACAAATTTACATTACTTTATTGATATTCTGTGTATTTATTTTGATACGATTTTACATTATTCTATATATATTTTATTCAAATGTACGTTATTTTATGTGAATTTGTTTTAATTTCATACAAATTTACATTATTTTATGTGTATTTTGTACATCTATTTAAATACAAATTTAACTTATTATATGTGTATTTTGTATATCTATTTTCATAGAAATTGAAATTAGTTTTTTGTTTTTTTTGTATATATTTTTATACAAATTTTCCTTATTTTATGTATATTTTGTATATTTATTTTCCTACAAGTATACGTTCTTTAATCGGAATTTTGTTTATTTATTATGATACGAATTTACATTATTTATCTATCTATTATGTATCTATTATGTATTTTATATGTATTTTGTATGTATATTTTCATAGAAATTTATTCTATTTTATGTATTCGTATATATATTTTATTTATTTATTTTGATACGAATTTACATTATTTTATGTGTATTTTGTATACATTTTTTTATACGTATTTACTTCATTTTATGTGTATTTTGTATATATATTTTTATAGAAATCTACGTTATTTTATGTGTATTCGTATATATATTTTGAAACAAATTTACATTGCTTTATATGTATTTTGCATAAGTATTTCAATACAAATTTACCTTATTGTATGTTTTTTTTTATATATTTATTTTAATACAAATTTAATTATTTTATGTGTATTTTGGTATATATATTTTTATAAATAAAAAAAATCCGTTATTTTATGGGTATTTTGCCTCTTTATTTTCATACAAATTTACATTATTTTATTAATATTCTGTGTATTTATTTTGATACGATTTTACATTATTCTATTTGTGTTTTGTATATATTTTTTTATACAAATTTACGTTATTTTAAGTGTATTTGTTTATGTATTTTCATTCAAATTTACATTATTTTATGTGTATTTTGTATATGTATTTCAATACAAATTTACCTAATTTTATGTGTGTTTTCTATATATATTTTCATCCAAAATTACATTAATTTATTGTTATTTTCTTAATTTAACTCGATACGAATTTAGATTATTTCATAGGTATTTTGTATACATATTTTTATACTCATTTACATTATCTAATGTGTGTTTTGTATATATTTTTTTATGCAAATTAATTTTATGTCCATTTTTGTACATATGTTTTTATAGAAATTTGCGTTATTTTATGTGTATTTTGTATATGTTTTCTCATACAAATTGACATTATTTAATTAGTTTTTTGTTTATTTATTTTGATACGAATGACATGATTATTTGTGTATTTTGTACATATTTTTTTATACGTATTTACATTACTTAATGTGTATTTTGTTTATATATTTTTATACAAATTTACGTTATTATATGTGTATTTCTTAAAAATATTTTGAAACAAATTTACTTTATTTTATGTATTTTGTATATATATTTCAATTCAAATTTAGCTTATTTTGTGTGTATTTTGTATATCTATTTTCATACAAATTTAATTACTTCTGTGTATTTTTGTATATAGTTTTATACAAATTTACGTTATTTTATGTGCATTTTGTATATTTATATTTATACAAAAACACATTTTATTGGTATTTTGTTTATTTATATTTATACGAATTTACATTATTTTATGTGTATTTTGTATACTTTTTCTATTCGTATTTACTTAATTTTATGTGTATTTTGTATATATATTTTTATAGAAATCTACGTTATTTTATGTGTATTCGTATATATATTTTGAAACAAATTTACATTGTTTTATATGTATTTTGCATATCTATTTCAATACAAATTTACCTTATTGTATGTGCATTTTGTATATTTATTTTAATACAAATTCAAATATTTTATGTGTATTTTGGTATATATAATTTTATAAAAAAATTTGCATCTTAGTTTTCATACAAATTTACATTATTTTATTAATATTCTGTGTATATATTTCGATACGATTTTATATTATACTATTTGTGTTTTGTATATATTTTTTTATACATATTTTCATTATTTAATGTGTATTTTTTATATATATTTTATACAGATTTACGTTATTTTAAGTGTATTTGATACAAATGTACGTTATTTTATGTGTATTTGTTTTCATTTCATACAAATTTTCATTATTTTATGTGTATTTTGTACATGTACAAATTTGTACAGATTTAACTAATTATGTGTATTTTGTATATCAATTTTCATAAAAATTGAAATTATTTTTTTTTGTATATATTTTTATATAAATTTTCGTTATTTTATGTGTATTTTGTATATTTATTTTCCTACAAATATACGTTCTTTTATCGGAATTTTGTTTGTTTATTTTGATACAAATTTACATTATTTTAGGTGTATTTGGTATATATATTTTTATACTATTTACATCATTTTATATGTATTTTGTATGTATATTTTCATAGAAATTTACTCTATTTTATGTGTATTCGTATATATATTTTGATACAAATTTACATTATTGATCTGTATTTTGCATATGTATTTCAATACAAATTTACTTTTTTGTATATGCATTTTGTATATTTATTTCAATACAAATTTAATTATTTCATGTGTATTTTTGTATATATATTTTTATGCATATATGCGTTATTATATGGGTATTTTGCATCTTTATTTTCATACAAATTTAAATTATTTTATTGATATTCTGTTTATTTATTTTGATACGATTTAACATTATTCTATGTGTATTTTGTATATATATTTTTATACATATTTACATTATTTATGTATATTTTGTATATATATTTTATCCAAATTTACGTTATTTTATGTGTATTTGTTTATATATTTTCATACAAATTTACATTATTTTATGTGTATTTTGTATATGTATTTCAATACAAATTTGACTAACTTTATGTGTATTTTGCATATCTATTTTCAAACAAATTTAAATTATTTTTGTGTATTTTTGCATATGTATTTCAATACAAATTTGACTAACTTTATGTGTATTTTGCATATCTATTTTCAAACAAATTTAAATTATTTTTGTGTATTTTTGTATTTATTTTTATACAAAATCTAGTTATTTTATTTGTATTTTGTATATATATTTTCCTACAAATATACAATTTTTAATTAATGTTTTGTTTATTTATTTTGATACGAGTTTACATTATTTTATGTGTATTTTGTATTTATATTTTTCTACGTATTTACATTATTTTATGTGTATTTTGTATATATATTTTAATAAAAATTTACATTATTTTATTGTGTGTATTCCTATTTATTTTGATACAAATTTTATACAAATTCTTGTTATTTTATGTGTATTTGTATATATATTTTCATACAAATTTATATTATTTTACGTGTATTTTTACATATTTTTCATTACAAATTTACCTTATTTTATGATTATTTTCTATATTTATTTCATTCAATTTTAAATTATTTTGTGTATATTTGTATTTGTATTTACGTAATTTTATGTGTATTTTCTATATATATTTTCATCCAAAATTACATTATTTTATTGGTATTTTCTTTATTTAACTCGATACGAATTTAGATTTTTTCATAGGTATTTTGTATACATATGTTTATATTCATTTACATTATGTAATGTGTGTTTTGTATATATTTTTTAATGCAAATTTATTTTATGTGCATTTTTTACATATAATTTTATAGAAATTTATTTATTTAATGTGTATTTTGTATATGTTTTCTTATAAAAATTTACATTATTTTATTTGTATTTTGTTTATTTATTTTGATACGAATTACATGATTATATGTGTATTTTGTATATATTTTGTTATACGTAATTACATTATTTAATGAGTATTTTGTTTATATATTTTTATATAAAATTTACGTAATTATGTGTATTTGTAAAAATATTTTGATACAAATTTACTTTATTTTATGTATTTTGTACATATATTTCAATTCAAATTAAGCTTATTTTGTGTTTATTTTGTATATCTATTTTCATACAAATTTAATTACTTCTGTGTATGTTTGTATATTGTTTTATATAAATTTACCTTATTTTATGTGCATTTTGTATATTTATATTTATACAAATATGCAAAATACATATAAAACAATGTAAATTTCTATCAAAATATATATACGAATACACATAAAATAACGTAGATTTCTATAAAAATATATATACAAAATACACATAAAATGAAGTAAATACGTATAAGAAAATGTATACAAAATACACATAAAATAATGTAAATTCGTATCAAAATAAATAAACAAAATGCCAATAAAAGAATGTGTACTTGTATAAATATAAATATACAAAATACACATAAAATAACGTAAAATGGTATAAAACTATATACAAAAATAAACAAAAATAATTAAATTTGTATGAAAATAGATATACAAAAGACACAAAAAATAAGCTAAATTAGAATTGAAATAAATATAGAAAATACATAAAATAATGCAAATTTGTATCAAAATATATATTCAAATACACATATAATAACGTAAATTTGTATAAAAATATATATATATATATATATATATATATATATATATATATATATATATATATATATATATATATATATATATATATATATATATATATATATATATATATATATATATGTATATATATATATATATATATAAATATATATATATATATATATATATATATATATATATATATATATATATATATATATATATATATATATATATTCATACATATATACATTCTTTTATTGGAATTTTGTTTATTTATTTTGATACGAATTTACATTATTTTATGTGTATTTTGTATATGTATTTTTCTACGTATTTACATTATTTTATGTGTATTTTGTATATATATTTTCATAAAAATTTACGTTATTTTATTGTGTGTATTCGTATCTATTTTGATACAAATTTACATTATTTTATGTGTATATTGCATATCTATTTCAATACAAATTTACCTTATAGGATGAGTATTTTGTATATTTATTTTAATACAAATTGAATTATTTTATGTGTATTTTTGTATATATTTTTTTTAAATATGAGTTATTTTATATGTATTTTGTATATCTATTTTCATACAAATTTAACTACTTTTGTGTATTTTTGTATATACTTTTATATCAATTTACGTTATTTTATGTGTATTTTGTATGTTTATATTTATACAAATACACATTCTTTTATTAGTATTTTGTTTATTTATTTCGATACGAGTTTACATTATTTTATGTGTATTTTGTACACATTTTTTTATACGTATTTACTTCATTTTATGTGTACTTTGTATATATATCTTTATAGAAATCTGCGTTATTTTATGTGTATTCGTATATATATTTTGAAACAGATTTACATTGATTTATATGTATTTTCCATATCTATTTCAATACAAATTTACCTTATTGTGTGTGCATTTCGTATATTTATTTTAATACAAATTTAAATATTTTATGTGTGTTTTGGTATATATATTTTTATAAAAAATGCGTTATTTTATGGGTATTTTGCATCTTTATTTTCATGCAAATTTATTTTATTTTATTAACATATTACATTATTTTATGTGTATTTTGTATATATATTTTAATAAAAATTTACATTATTTTATTGTGTGTATTCGTATTTATTTTGATACAAATTTTATACAAATTCATGTTATTTTATGTGTATTTGTATATATATTTTCATACAAATTTGTATTATTTTATGTGTATTTTTACATATTTTTCATTACAAATCTACCTTATTTTATGATTATTTTGTATATTTATTTCATTCAATTTTAAATTATTTTGTGTGTATATTTGTATTTGTATTTACAAAGTTTTATATGCATTTTCTATATATATTTTCATCCAAAATTACATTATTTTATTGGTATTTTCTTTCTTTAACTCGATACGAATTTAGATTTTTTCATAGGTATTTTGTATACATATGTTTAGACTCGTTTACATTATGTAATGTGTATTTTGTATATATTTTTTAATGCAAATTTATTTTATGTGCATTTTTTTACATATATTTTTATAGAAATTTATTTATTTTATGTGTATTTTGTATATGTTTTCTCATAAAAATTTACATTATTTTATTGGTATTTTGTTTATTTATTTTGATACGAATTACATGATTATATGTGTATTTTGTATATATTTTTTTATACGTAATTACATTATTTAATGTGTATTTTGTTTATATATTTTTATATAAAATTTACGTAATTATATGTGTATTTGTAAAAATATTTTGATACAAATTTACTTTATTTTATGTATTTTGTACATATATTTTATTTCAAATTAAGCTTATTTTGTGTGTATTTTGTATATCTATTTTCATACAAATTTAATTACTTCTGTGTATCTTTGTATATTGTTTTATATAAATTTACCTTATTTTATGTGCATTTTGTATATTTATATTTATACAAATACACAAAATAAAGTAAATTTGTATAAAAATAAATATACAAAACACACATTAAATAATGTAAATGCGTATAAAAATATGTATACAAAATACCTATGAAATAATCTAAATTCGTATCGAATTAAACTAACAAAATACCAATAAAATAATGTAATTTTTGATGAAAATATATATAGAAAATACACATAAAATAACCTAAATACAAATACATATATACACATAAAATAATTTAAAATTGAAGGAAATAAATATTCAAAATAAACATAAAATAAGGTAAATTTCTAATGAAATATATGTAAAAATACACATAAAATAATGTAGATTTGTATGAAAATATATATACAAATACACATAAAATAACATGAATTTGTATAAAATTTGTATCAAATTATATACGAATACACACAATAAAATAAAGTAAATTTTTATGAAAATATATATACAAAATACACATAAAATAATGTAAATACGTAGAAAAATATATATACAAAATACACATAAAATAAAGTAAATTAGTATCAGAATAAATAGATAAAATTCCAATAAAAGAATATATATTTGTAGGAAAATATATATAAAAAATACAAATAAAATAACTAAAATTTGTATAAAAATATATACAAAAACACACAAAATTATTTAAATTTGTTTGAAAATAGATATGCAAAATACACATAAAATTAGGCAAATTTGTATTGAAATACATATACAAAATACACATAAAATAATGTAAGTTTGAATGAAAATATATAAACAAATACACTTAAAATAACGTAAAATTGTATGAAATATATATACAAAATACACATTAAATAATGTAAATATGTATAAAAAAATATATACAAAACACAAATAGAATAATGTAAAATCGTATCAAAATAAATACACAGAATATTAATAAAATAATATAAATTTGCATGAAAATAAAGATGCAAAATACCCATAAAATAACGCATTTTTTATAAAAATATATATACCAAAACACACATAAAATATTTGAATTAGTATTAAAATAAATATACGAAATGAAAACACAATAAGGTAAATTTGTATTGAAATACATATGCAAAATACATATAAAACAATGTAAATTTGTTTCAAAATATATATACGAAAACATAAAATAACGCAGATTTCTATAAAGATATATATACAAAATACACATAAAATGAAGTAAATACGTATAAAAAAATGTGTACAAAATACACATAAAATAATGTAAACTCGTATCGAAATAAATAAACAAAATACTAATAAAAGAATGTGTATTTGTATAAATATAAATATACAAAATACACATAAAATAACGTAAATTGATATAAAAGTATATACAAAAATACACAAAAGTAATTACATTTGTATGAAAATAGATATACAAAATACACATAAAATAACTCATATTTAAAAAAAATATATACAAAAATACACATAAAATAATTAAATTTGTATTAAAATAAATATACAAAATACACATACTCTATGGTAAATTTGTATTGAAATAGAAATGCAAAATACACATAAAAAAATGTAAATTTGTATCAAAATAGATAGAAATACACACAATAAAATAATGTAAATTTTTATGAAAATATATATACAAAATACACATAAAATAATGTAAATACGTAGAAAAATATATATACAAAATACACATAAAATAATGTAAATTCGTATCAAAATAAATAAACAAAATTCCAATAAAAGAATGTATATTTGTAGGAATATATATATATATATATATATATATATATATATATATATATATATATATATATATATATATATATATATATATATATATATATATATATATATATATATATATATATATATATATATATATATATATATATATATATATATATATATATATATATATATATATATATATATATATATATATATATATATATATATATATATATATATAAATATTTTATATATTTTAGCATATTTATTTTCATACAAATTTATATTTTATTTTAGCAAATTTACATTATTTTATTGATATTCTGTGTATTTATTTTGATACGATTTTATATTATTCTATTTGTTTTTTGTATATATTTTTTTATACACATTTACATTATTTAATGTGTATCTTGCATATATATTTTATACAAATTTACGTTATTTTAAGTGTGTTTGTTTATATATTTTCATTCAAATTTACATTATTTAATGTGTATTTTGTATATGTATTTTAATACAAATTTACCTAATTTTACGTGTATTTTGTATATTTCTTTTTATACAAATTTAAATTATTTTTGTGTATTTTTGTATATAGTTTTATACAAATTTAAGTTATTTTATGTACTCATTTACATTATTTAATGTGTTTTTTGTATATATATTTTTATGCAAATTTACTTTATCTTATGTGCATTTTTGTACATATATTTTTATAGAAATTTGCGTTATTTGTATATGTTTTCTCATACAAATTTACATTATTTTATTGTTATTTTGTTTATTTATTTTGATACGAATTACATGATTATATGTGTATTTTGTACATATTTTTTTATACGTATTTACATTACTTAATGTGTATTTTGTTTATATATTTTTAAACAAATCTACGTTATTATATGTATTTGTATAAATATTTTGATACAAATTTACATTATTTTATGTATTTTGTATATACATTTCAATTCAAATTTAGTTTATTTTAGCTGTATTTTATATATCTATTTTCATACAAATTTAATTACTTCTGTGTATTTTTGTATATAGTTTTATACAAATTTACGATATTTTATGTGTATTTTGTATATATATATTTATACAAATACACATTCTTTTATTGGTATTTTGTTTATTTATTTTGATACGATTTTACATTATTTTATGTGTATTTTGTATTCATTTTTTTATACGTATTTACTTCATTTTATGTGTATTTTGTATATATTTTTATAGAAATCGTTATTTTATGTGTATTCGTATATATATTTTGAAACTAATTTACATTGTTTTATATGTATTTTGCATATCTATTTCAATAGAAACTTACAAAAATGCACATAAAATAAAGTAAATTTGCATAAAAATATATATACAAAACACACATTAAATAATGTAAATGCGTACATAAAATAACCTAAATTTGTATAAAACTATATACAAAAATACATAAAAATAATTAAAATTTGTATGAAAAGAAATATACAAAATACACATAAAATTAGGTAAATTTGTATTGAAATACATATACAAAATACACATAAAATAATGTAAATTTGAATGAAAATATATAAACAAATACACTTAAATAACGTAAATTTGTATAAAATATATATGCAAGATACACATTAAATAATGTAAATGTGTATAAAAAAAATATATGCAAAAAAAAATAGAATAATGTAAAATCGTATCAAAATAAATACAGAGAATATCAACAAAATAATGTAAATATGTATGAAAAGAAAGATGCAAAATTCCCATAAAATAGCGCATTTTTTATAAAAATATATATACCAAAATACACATAAAATATTTTAATTTGTATTGAAATAAATATACAAAATAGATATACAGTAAGGTAAATTTGTATTGAAAGAGATATTCAAAAATACATATAAAACAAAGTAAATTTGTTTCAAAATATATATACGAATACACATAAAATAACGTAGATTTCTAGAGAAATATATATACAAAATACACATGAAATTATGTAAATACGTATAAAAATATATATACAAAATACATATTAAGTAATGTAAATTAGTGTCAAAATAAATAAACAAAATATCATGAAAAGAATGTGTATTTGTATGAAAATAAATAATAGATAATAAATTTGTATGAAATATATATGCAAGATACACATTAAATAATGTAAATATGTATAAAAAAAATATATACAAAAAATAAATAGAATAATGTAAAATCGTATCAAAATAAATACACCGTATATTAATAAAATAATGTAAATTTGTATGAAAATAAAGATGCAAAATTCCCATCAAATAGCGCATTTCTTATAAAAATATATATACCAAAATACACATAAAATATTTAAATTTGTATTGAAATAAATATACAAAATGCACATACAATAAGGTAAACTTCTATTGAAAGAGATATGCAAAAATACATATAAAACAATGTAAATTTGTTTCAAAATATATATACGAATACACATAAAATAACGTAGATTTCTATAAAAATATATATACAAAATACACATAAAATTAAGTAAGTACGTATAAAAAAATGTAAACTAAATACACA
Source organism: Eriocheir sinensis (assembly GCF_024679095.1). Lineage (NCBI taxonomy): Eukaryota > Metazoa > Arthropoda > Malacostraca > Decapoda > Varunidae > Eriocheir > Eriocheir sinensis. Next base: position 436,515 of record NW_026111520.1, read on the forward strand.
TAAAATAATGTAAATTCGAAACAAAATAAATAAACAAAATACCAATAAAAGAATGTGTATTTGTATAAATATAAATGTACAAAATACACATACAAAATAAACATAAAATAAGGTAAATTTGTAATGAAATATATGTACAAAATACACATAAAATAATGTAAATTTATATGAAAATATATATACAAATACACATAAAATACCATGAATTTGTATAAAATTATATATTCAAAATAAATATTAAATAATGTAAATGCGTATAAAAATATATATACAAAGTACATATAAAATAATGTAAATTCGTATCAATATAAATCAACAAAATACCAATAAAATAATATATATTTGAAAGAAAATATATTTACAAAATACACATAACATAACTAAAATTTGTATTGAAATATATACAAAAATACATAAAAATATTTTGAGTTTGTATGAAAATAGATATTCAAAATACACATAAAACTAGGTAAATTTCTTTTGAAATATATATACAAAATACCCATAAAATATTATAAATTTGTGTTAAAATATATAAACAAATACACATAAAATAACGTAAATTTGTATGAAAAATATATACAAAATACACATAGAATAATGTCAAATCGTATCAAAATGAATAAGCAGAATATCAATAAAATAACGTAAATTTGTATGAAAATAATGCAAAATACCCATAAAATAAAGCATATTTTTATAAAAATACATATACAAAAATACACATAGAATAATTAAATTTGTATTAAAATTAATATACAAAATGCATATACAATAAGGTAAATTTGTATTGAAAAAATATGCAAAATACACATAAAAGTGTAAATTTGTTTAAAAATCTATATACGAATACACATAAAATAACGTAGATTTCTATAGAAATATATATACAAAATACACATGAAATGATGTAAATACGTATAAAAATATATATACAAAATACACATTAAATAATTTAAATTCGCGTCAAAATAAATAAACAAAATATCAATAAAAGAATGTGTATTTGTATGAAAATAGATATACAAAATACTCATAAAATAAACTAACTTTGTATAAAACTATATACAAAAATACACAAAATAATTTAAATTTGTATGAAAATAAATATACAAAATACACATAAAATTAGGTAAATTTGTGTTGAAATACATATACAAAATACACATAAAATAATGGAAATTTGAATGAAAATATATAAACATATACACTTAAAATAACGTAAATTTGTATCAAATATATATACAAAATACACATTAAATAATGTAAATATGTATAAAAAAATATATACAAAACACAAATAGAATAATGTAAAATCGTATCAAAAATAAATACACGGAATATTAATAAAATAATGTAAATTTGTATGAAAATAAAGATGCAAAATAGCCATAAAATAACGCATTCTTAAAAAAATATATATATTCCAATATACACATAAAACATTAAAATTTGTATTAAAATAAATATAAAAAATGCACATACTATAAGGTAAATTTGTATTGAAATAGATATGTATCAAATATATATACAAAATACACATTAAATAATGTAAATATGTATAAAAAAATATATACAAAACACAAATAGAATAATGTAAAATCGCATCAAAAATAAATACACAGAATATTAATAAAATAATATAAATTTGTATGAAAATAAAGATACAAAATAGCCATAAAATAACGCATTTTTTATAAAAATATATATACCAAAATACACATAAAATATTAAAATTTGTATTAAAATAAATATAAAAAATGCACATACTATAAGGTAAATTTGTATTGAAATAAATATTCAAAATATATATAAAACAATGTAAATTTGTTTCAAAATATATATACGAATACACATAAAATAACGTAGATTTCTATAAAAATATATACAAAATACACATAAAATGAAGTAAATACGTATAAAAAAATGAATACAAAATACACATAAAAATCGTATCAAAATAAATAAACAAAATACCAGTAAAAGAATGTGTATTTGTATAAATATAAATATACAAAATACACATAAAATATCGTAAATTTGTATAAAACTATATACAAAAATACACAGAAGTAATTAAGTTTGTATGAAAATATATATACAAAATATCAAAAAAAGAATGTGTATTTGTATGAAAATAGATATAGAAAATACACATAAAATAACCTAAATTTGTATAAAACTATATACAAAAATACACAAAAATAATTTAAATTTGTATGAAAATAAATATACAAAATACACATAAAATTAGGTAAATTTGTATTGAAATACGTATAAAAAATACACTTAAAATAATGTAAATTTGAATGAAAATATATAAACAAATACATTTAAAATAACGTAAATTTGTATAAAATATATATAAAAAAACACAAGAGAATGTGTATTTGTATATATATATATATATATATATATATATATATATATATATATATATATATATATAGATATATATATAGATATATCTATATATATATATATATATATATATATATATATATATATATATATCTAATATATAAATATAAATAACGTAAATTTGTATAAAACTATATACAAAAATACACAGAAGTAATTAAATTTGTATGAAAATAGATATACAAAATACACACAAAATAAGCTAAATTTGAATTGAAATATATATACAAAATACATAAAATAAAGTAAATTCGTTTGAAAATATTTTTAACAAAGACACATATAATAACGTAAATTTGTAAAAAAATATATAAACAAAATACTCATTAAGTAATGTAAATACGTATAAAAAAATATTTACAAAATACACAAATAATCAAGTCATTCGTATCAAAATAAATAAACAAAAAACTAATTAAATAATGTAGATTTGTATGAGAAAACATATACAAAATACACATAAAATAACGTTTTAAGTTTCTATAAAAATATATGTACAAAAATGCACATAAAATTAGTTTGCATAAAAAAATATATACAAAACACACATTAGATAATGTAAATGAGTATAAAAATATGTATACAAAATACCTATGAAATAATTTAAATTCGTATCGAGTTAAATTAAGAAAATAACAATAAAATAATGTTATTTTGGATGAAAATATATATAGAAAACACACATAAAATAACCTAAATACAAATACAAATATACACATTAAATAATATAAAATTGAATGAAATAAATATACAAAATAAACATAAAATAAGGTAAATTTGTAATAAAATATATGTAAGAATACACATAAAATAATATAAATTTGTATGAAAATATATATACAAATACATATAAAATAACTTGAATTTGTATAAAATTTGTTTCTAAATATATACGAATACACACAATAAAATAACGTAATTTTTCATGAAAATGTATATATAAAATACACATAAAATAATTTAAATACGTAGAAAAAAATATATACAAAATACACATAAAATAATGTAAATTCGTAAAAAATTCAATACACAAAATTCCAATAAAAGAATGTATATTTGTAGGAAAATATATATATAAAAAACAAATAAAATAACTAAAATTTGTGTAAAAATATATACAAAAATACACAAAAATAATTTAAATTTGTTTGTAAACAGATATGCAAAATACATATAAAGTTAGGCAAATTTGTATTGAAATACATATACAAAACTCACATAAAATAATGTAAATTTGTATGAAAATATATAAACAAATACATATAAAATAACGTAAATTTGGATAAAATAAATATACAAAATATACATTAAATATTTTAAATATGTATGAAAATATATTATATTATATATATTTTTATTGATATTTGCGTTATTTATGTGTATTTTGTATATGTTTTCTCATATAAATTTACATTATTTTATTGGTATTTTGTCTATTTATTTTGATACGAATTACATGATTATTTGTGTATTTTGTACATTTTTTTATACGTATTTACATTATTTAATGTGTAATCTGTTTATATATTTTTATACAAATTTACGTTATTATATGTGTATTTGTATAAGTATTTTGATACAAATGTACATTATTTTATGTATGAGAAAACATATACAAATAACGCAAATTTCTATAAAAATATATGTACAAAAATGCACATAAAATAAAGTAAATTAGCATAAAAATATATATACAAAACACACACTAAATAATGTAAATGCGTACATAAAATAACCTAAATTTGTATAAAACTATATACTAAAATACACAAAAAAAATTTAAATTTGTTTGAAAAGAAATATACAAAATACACATAAAATTAGGTAAATTTGTATTAAAATACATATACAAAATACACATCAAATAATGTAAATTTCAATCAAAATATATAAACAAATACACTTAAAATAACGTAAATTTGTATAAAATATATATCCAAGATACACATCAAATAATGTAAATGTGTATAAAAAAATATATACAAAAAACAAATAGAATAATGTAAAATCGTATCAAAATAAATACATAGAATATCAATAAAATAATGTAAATTTGTATGAAAATAAAGATGCAAAATTCCCAAAAATTATCGCATTTTTTATAAAAATATATATACCAAAATACACATAAAATATTTAAATTTGTATTGAAATAAATATACAAAATGCATATACAGTAAGGTAAATTTGTATTGAAAGAGATATTCAAAAATACATATAAAACAATGTAAATTTGTTTCAAAATATATATACGAATACACATAAAATAAAGTAGATTTCTATAGAAATATATATACAAAATACATATGAAATTATGTAAATACGTATAAATATATATATATATACAAAATACATATCAAATAATGTAAATTCGTGTCAAAATAAATAAACAAAATATCATGAAAAGAATGTGTATTTGTATGAAAATAGATAATAGATAATAAATTTGTATAAAATATATATGCAAGATACACATTAAATAATATAAATATGTATAAAAAAGTATATACAAAAAACAAATAGAATAATGTAAAATCGTATCAAAATAAATACACCGAATATTAATAAAATAATGTAAATTTGTATGAAAATAAAGATGCAAAATTCCCATAAAAAAGCGCATTTCTTATAAAAATATATATACCAAAATACACATAAAATATTTAAATTTGTATTGAAATAAATATACAAAATGCACATACAATAATGTAAATTTGTATTGAAAGAGATATGCAAAAATACATATAAAACAATGTAAATTTGTTTCAAAATATATATACGAATACAAATAAAAAAACGTAGATTTCTATAAAAATATATATACAAAATACACATAAAATTAAGTAAATACGTATAAAAAATGTATACAAAATACACATAAAATAATGTAAATTCGAATTAAAATAAATAAACAAAATACCAATAAAAGAATGTGTATTTGGATAAATATAAATATACTAAATACACATACAAAATAAACATAAAATAAGGTAGATTTGTAATAAAATATATGTACAAATACACATAAAATAATGTAAATTTATATGAAAATATATATACAAATACACATAAAATACCATGAATTTGTATAAAAATATATATTCAAAATAAATATTAAATAATGTAAAAGCGTATAAAAATATATATACAAAGTACATATAAAATGAAAATTAAGATGCAAAATACCTATAAAATAACGCACTTTTTATAAAATTATTGATACCAAAATACACATAAAATATTTGAACTTGTATTAAAATAAATATACAAAATACACATACAATAAGGTAAATTTGTATTGAAATAGATATGCAAAATACATATAAAATAATGTAAATTTGTTTCAAAAAATATATACGAATACACATAAAATAACGTAGATTTCTATAAAAATACATATACAAAATACACATAAAATTAAGTAAATACGTATAAAAAAATGTAAACAAAATACACATAAAATAATGTAAATTCGTATAAATGTAAATAAACAATATAACAATAAAAGAATGTGTATTTGTATAAATATAAATATACAAAATGCACATAAAATAACGTAAATTTATATAAAACTATATACATAAAATAACGCAAATTTCTATAAAAATATATGTACGAAAATGAACATTAAATAAATTTGCATAAAAATATATATACAAAACACACATTAGATAATGTAAATGAGTATAAAAATATGTATACAAAATACCTATGAAATAATCTAAATTCGTATCGAATTAAATTAAGAAATACCAATAAAATAATGTAATTTTGGATGAAAATATATATACAAAATACACATAAAATAACCTAAATACAAATACAAATATACACAAAATAATTTAAAATTGAATGAAATAATTATACAAAATAAACATAAAATAAGGTAAATTTGTAATGAAATATATGAAAAAATACACATCAAATAATATAAATTTGTATGAAAATATATATACAAATACACATTAAATAACATGATTTTGTATAAAATTTGTATCAAAATATATGCTTATACACACAATAAAATAACGTAATTTTTTTATGAGAATGTATATACAAAATACACATAAAATAATTTAAATACGTAGAAAAATATATATACAAAAAACACATAAAATAATGTAAATATGTATGAAAATATATAAACAAATACACATAAAATAATGTAAATTTGGATAAAATATATATACAAAATGAACATTAAATAATGTAAATATGTATAAAAAAATATATACAAAAAACACATAGAATAATGTTAAATCGTATCAAAATAAATAAAGAGAATATCAAAAAAATAATGTAAATTTGTATGGAAATAAAGATGCAAAATATCCATATAATAACGCATATTTGCATAAAAATATATATACAAAAATACATATAAAATAATTAAATTTGTATTAAAATAAATATACAAAATGCACGTACAATAAAGTAAATTTGTATTTAAATAGATATGCAAAATACACATTAATAATGTAAATTTGTATCAAAATATATATACGAATACTCATAAAATAGAGTAAATTTCTATGAAAATATACATACAAAATAGATATACAAAATACACATATAACTAGTTAAATTTGTATTTAAATACATGTACAAAAAACACATATAATAATGTAGATTTGTATGAAATGAAAACAAATACATTTTATATAAAATATATATACAAAATACACATAGAATAATGTAAAATCATATCAAAATAAATACACAGAATATCAATAAAATAATGTAAATTTGTATGAAAATAAAGATGCAAAATACCCATCAAATAAAGAATATTTTTATAAAAATACATATACAAAAATACACATAGATTAATCAAATTTGTATTAAAATTAATATACAAAATGCACATACAATAAGGTAAATTTGTATTGAAAAAAAATGCAAAATACACATAAAACAATGTAAATTTGTTTCAAAATATATATACGAATACACATAAAATAACGCAGATTTCTATAGAAATATATATACAAAATACACTTGAAATAATGTAAATACGTATAAAAATATATATACAAAATACACATTAAATAATGTTAATTCGTGTCAAAATAAATAAACAAAATATCATGAAAAGAATGTGTATTTGTATGAAAATAGATATACAAAATACACATAAAATAACCTAAATTTGTATAAAACTATAAACAAAAATACACAAAAATAATTTAAACTTGTATGAAAATGAATATACAAAAAACATAAAATTAGGTAAATTTGTATTGAAATACATATACAAAATACACATAAAATAATGTAAATTTGAATGAAAATGTATAAACATATAGACTTAAAATAACGTAAATTTGTATCAAATATATATACAAAAAGCACATTAAATAATGTAAATATGTATAAAAAAATATATACAAAACACAAATAAAATAATGTAAAATCGTATCAAAATAAATACAGAAAATATTAATAAAATAATGTAAATTTGTATGAAAATTAAGATGCAAAATACCCATAAAATAACGTATTTTTTATAAAAATATATATACGAAAAAACATAAAATATTTGATTTTGTATTAAAATAAATGGATATACAAAATACACATAAAATAAGCTAAATTTGAATTGAAATATATATACAAAATACATAAAATAATGTAAATTTGTATCAAAATACTTATACAAATACACATATAATAACGTAAATTTGTATAAAAATATATAAACAAAAAACACATTAAATAATGTAAATACGTATAAAAAAATGTACAAAATACAGAAATAATCATGTAATTCGTATCAAAATAAATAGACAAAATACCAATAAAATAATGTAAATTTCTATGAGAAAACAATACAAAATACACATAAATAACGCAAATATCAATAAAAATATATATAATATAATATATTTTTATACATATTTAAAATATTTAATGTATATTTTGCATATATTTTTTATCCAAATTTACGTTATTTTATATGTATTTGTTTATATATTTTCATACAAATTTACATTATTTTATGTGAGTTTTGTATATGTATTTCAATACAAATTTGCCTAAATTTATGTGTATTTTGCATATCTATTTTCAAACAAATTTAAATTATTTTTGTGTATTTTTGTATATATTTTTATACAAATTTAAGTTATTTTATTAGTTTTTTGTATAAATATTTTCCTACAAATATACATTCTTTTATTGGAATTTTGTGTTTTTAATTTTTTACGAATTTACATTATTTTATGTGTATTTTGTATATATATTTTTCTACGTATTTAAATTATTTTATGTGTATTTTATATATACATTTTCATAAAAATTTACGTTATTTTATTGTGTGTATTTGTATATATTTTGAAACAAATTTTATACAAATTCATGTTATTTTATGTGTATTTGTATATATATTTTCATACAAATTGATATTATTTTATGTGTATTCTTACATATATTTTATTACAAATTTTCCTTATTTTATGTTTATTTTGTATATTAATTTCATTCAATTTTAAATTATTTAATGTGTATATTTGTATTTGTATTTAGGTTATTTTATGTGTGTTTTCTATATATATTTTCATCCAAAATTACATTATTTTATTGTTATTTTCTTAATTTAACTCGATACGAGTTTAGATTATTTCATAGGTATTTTGTATACATATTTTTTTACTCATCTACATTATCTAATGTGTGTTTTGTATATATTTTTTTATGCAAACTAATTTTATGTACATATATTTTTATAGAAACTTAAAACGTTATTTTATGTGTATTTTGTATATGTTTTCTCATACAAATTTACATTATACAAAATACACATTAAATTAGGTAAATTTGTATTTAAATACATATACAAAATACACTTAAAATAATGTAAATTTGAATGAAATTATATAAACAAATACACTTAAAGTAACGTTAATTTGTATAAAATAATTATATAAAATACACATTAAATAATGAAAATATGTATAAAAAATATATACAAAACACAAATAGTATAATATAAAATCGTATCAAAATATATACACAGAATATTAATAAAATAATGTACATTTATATGAAAACTAAGATGCAAAATACCTATTAAATATCGCATTTTTTATAAAATTATATATACCAAAATACACATAAAATATTTGAATTTGTATTAAAATAAATATTCAAAATGCAAATACAATAAGGTAAATTTGTATTGAAATAGATATGCAAAATAGATATAAAACAATGTAAATTTGTTTCAAAATATATATTCGAATACACATAAAATAACGTAGATTTCTATAAATATATATATACAAAATACAAATAAAATTAAGTAAATACGAATCAAAAATGTATACAAAATACACATAAAATAATGTAAATTCGTATAAATATAAATAAACAAAATACCAATAAGAGAGTGTGTATTTGTATTAATATAAATATACAAAATGCACATAAAATAACGTAAATTTGTATAAAACTATATACAAAAATACACAGAAGTAATTAAATTTGTATGAAAATAGATATACAAAATACACACAAAATAAGCTAAATTTGAATTGAAATATATATACAAAATACATAAAATAAAGTAAATTCGTTTCAAAATATTTTTATCAAATATACATATAATAACGTAAATTTGTAAAAAAAAATATTAACAAAATACACATTAAGTAATGTAAATACGTATAAAAAATATTTACAAAATACACAAATAATCAAGTCATTCGTATCAAAATAAATAAACAAAATAGCAATAAAATAATGTAAATTTGTATGAGAAAACATATACAAATAACGCAAATTTCTATAAAAATATATGTACAAAAATGCACATAAAATAAAGTAAATTTGCAAAAAAATATATATACAAAACACACACTAAATAATGTAAATGCGTACATAAAATAACCTAAATTTGTATAAAACTATATACAAAAATACACAAAAATAATTTAAATTTGTTAGAAAAGAAATATACAAAATACACATAAAATTAGGTAAATTTGTTTTGAAATACATATACAAAATACACATCAAATAATGTAAATTTGAATGAATATATATAAACAAATACGCTTAAAATAACGTAAATTTGTATAAAATATATATGCAAGATACACACTAAATAATGTAAATGTGTATAAAAAATATATATACAAAAAACAAATAGAATAATGTAAAATCGTATCAAAATAAATACACAGAATATCAATAAAATAATGTAAATTTGTATGAAAATAAAGATGCAAAATTCCCAAAAATTATCGCATTTTTTATAAAAATATATTTACCAAAATACAAATAAAATATTTAAATTTGTATTGAAATAAATATACAAAATGCATATACAGTAAGGTAAATTTGTATTGAAAGAGAAATTCAAAAATACATATAAAACAATGTAAATTTGTTTCAAAATATATATACGAATACACATAAAATAAAGTAGATTTTTATAGAAATATATATACAAAATACATATGAAATTATGTAAATACGTATAAAAATATATATACAAAATACATCTCAAATAATGTAAATTCGTGTCAAAATAAATAAACAAAATATCATGAAAAGAATGTGTATTTGAATGAAAATAAATAATAGATAATAAATTTGTATAAAATATATATGCAAGATACACATTAAATAATGTAAATATGTATAAAAAAGTATATACAAAAAACAAATAGAATAATGTAACATCGTATCAAAATAAATACACCGAATATTAATAAAATAATGTAAATTTGTATGAAAATAAAGATGCAAAATTCCCATAAAATAGCGCATTTCTTATAAAAATATATATACCAAATACACATAAAATATTTAAATTTGTATTGAAATAAATATACAAAATGCACATATAATAAGGTAAATTTGTATTGAAAGAGATATGCAAAAATACATATAAAACAATGTAAATTTGTTTAAAAATATATTTACGAATACAAATAAAAAAACGTAGATTTCTATAAAAATATAAATACAAAATACTCATAAAATTAAGTAAATACGTATAAAAATAGATATACAAAATACACATAGAATAATGTAAAATTGTTTAAAAAAAATAAACAGAATATAAATAAAATAATGTAAATTTGTATGAAAATAAAAATGCAAAATACCCATAAAATAAAGCATATTTTTTATAAAAATACATATACAAAAATACAAATAGCATAATTAAATTTGTATTAAAATTAATATACAAAATGCATATACAATAAGGTAAATTTGTATTGAAGAAATAAGCAAAATACACATAAAACAGTGTAAATTTATTTCAAAATCTATATACGAATACTCATAAATCAACGTAGATTTCCTATAGAAATATATATACAAAATACACATCAAATGATGTAAACACGTATAAAAATATATATATAAAATACACATTAAATAATGTAAATTCGCGTCAAAAGAAATAAACAAAATATCAATAAAAGAATGTGTATTTGTATTAAAATAGATATACATTATACACATAAAATCACCTAAATTTGTATAAAACTATATACAAAAATACACAAAAATAATTTTAATTTGTATGAAAATAAATATACAAAATACACATAAAATTAGGTAAATTTGTATTGAAATACATTTACAAAATACATATAAAATAATGTAAATTTGAATGAAAATATATAAAGAAATACACTTAAAATAACGTAAATTTGTATAAAATATATATAAAAAATACACATTAAATAATGTAAATATGTATAAAAAAATATATACAAAACACAAATAGAATAATATAAAATCGTATCAAAATAAATACACAGAATATTAATAAAATAATGTAAATTTGTATGAAAATTAAGATGCAAAATACTCATAAAATTACGCATTTTTTATAAAAATATTTATACCAAGACACACATAAAATATTTGAATTTGTATTAAAATAAATATACAAAATGAATATACAATAAGGTAAATTTGTATTGAAAAAGATATGCAAAATACATATAAAACCATGTAAATTTTTTTCAAAATATATATACGAATACACATAAAATAACGTAGATTTCTATGAAAATAAACATACAAAATACACATAAAATGAAGTAAATACGTATAAAAAAAGGTATACAAAATACACATAAAATAATGTAAACTCGTATCAAAATAAATGAACAAAATACTAATAAAAGAATGTATATTGTTTAAATATAAATATACAAAATACAAATAAAATAACGTAAATTTTTATAAAACTATATGCAAAAATACACAAAAGTAATTAAATTTGTGTGAAAATAGATATACAAAATACATGTGTATTTTGTATATTTATTTTCATACAAATTGAAATTATTTTTGTTTATTTTTTTATATATTTTCATACAAATTTTCGTAAAATACACATTAAATAATTTAAATTCTCGTCAAAATAAATAAACAAAATATCAATAAAAGAATGTGTATTTGTATGAAAATAGATATACAAAATACTCATAAAATAACCTAAGTTTGTATAAAACTATATACAAAAATACACAAAAAGAATTTAAATTTGTATGAAAATAAATATACAAAATACACATAAAATTAGGTAAATTTGTTTTGAAATACATATACAAAATACACATAAAATAATGGAAGTTTGAATGAAAATATATAAACATATACACAACGTAAATTTGTATCAAATATATATACAAAATACTAATTAAATAATGTAAATATGTATAAAAAAATATATACAAAACACAAATAGTGTATTTTTATAAATATTTTGATACAAATTTACATTATTTTATGTACTTTGTATATATATCTCAATTCAAATTTAGCTTATTTTATGTGTATTTTGTATATCCATTTTCATACATATTTAGTTACTTTTGTGTATAGTTTTATACAAATTTACGTTATTTAATGTGTATTTTGTATTTTTATATTTATACAAAGACACATTCTTGTATTGGTATTTTGTTTATTTATTTTGATACGAATTTACATTATTTTATGTGTATTTTGTATACATTTTCTTATACGTATTTACTTAATTTTATGTGTATTATGTATATATATTTTTATAGAAATCTACCTTATTTTATGTGTATTCGTATATATATTTTGAAACAAATTTACATTGTTTATATGTATTTTGTATATCTATTTAAATACAGATTTACCTTATTGTATGTGCATTTTGTAAATTTATTTTAATACAAATTCAATTATTTTATGTGTATTTTGGTATGTATATTTATATAAAAAATGCGTTTTTTATGGGTATTTTGCATCTTAATTTTTATACAAATTTACATTATTTTATTAACATTCTGTGTATTCATTTTGATACGATTTTACATTATTCTATTTGTGTTTTGTATATATTTTTTTATATATATTTACATTATTTAATGTGTATTTTGTATATATATTTTATACATTTTTACGTTATTTTAAGTGTATTTGTTTATATATTTTCATTCAAATTTACATTATTTTAAGTGTATTTTGTATATGTATTTTCATACAAATTTAAATTATTTTTGTGTATTTTGTATATAGTTTATAAAAATTTATGTTATTTCATGTGAATTTTTTATATCTATTTTCATATAAATACACATTCTTTTATTGATATTTTGTTTATTTATTTTGACGCGAATTTACATTATTTAATTGTGTATATGTATTTTTATAAAAATATGCTTTATTTCATAGGTATTTTGCATCTTTATTTTCATACAAATTTACATTATTTTATTGATATTCTGCTCATTCATTCTGATACGATTTGACTTTATTCTATGTGTATTTTGTATATTATTTTCATACAAATTTACATTATTTTATGTGTATTTGTTTATATTTTGACACAAATTTACAATATTTTATGGGTATTTTGTATATATATTTCAAAAGAAATTTACCTAGTTTTACGCGTATCTTGAATATCTATTTTTATAGAAATTCAAATTATTTCTATGTATTTTGTGGATATTTTAATACAAATTTTAGTTATGTTTTGTTTATTTTGTAAATTTCTTTTAATTCAAATATATATTATTTTATTGGTATTTTGTTGATTTATTTTGATACGAATTAACATTATTTTATATGTACTTTGTATATATATTTTTATACGCATTTACATTATTTAATATTTATTTTGAATATATATTTACAATATATATATATATATATATATATATATATATATATATATATATATGTATATATATATATATATATATATATATATATATATATATATATATATATATATATATATATATATATATATATATATATATATATATATATATATATATATATATATATATACAAATTCATATTATTTTATGTTTATTTGTATATATATTTCATTACAAATTTACCTTATTTTATGTTTATTTTGTATATTTATTTCATTTAATATTAAATTATTTTATGTGTATATAATACACATATAATTAAGTAAATACGTATAAAAAATGTATACAAAATACACATAAAATAATATAAACTCGTATCAAAATAAATAAACAAAATACTAAAAAAAAGAATGTGTGTTTGTATAAATATAAATATACAAAATACACATAAAATAACGTAAATTTATATAAAACTATATACAAAAACGCATAAAAGTAATTAAATTTGTATGAAAATAGATATACAAAATACACATAAAATAAGCTAAATTTGAATTGAAATATATATACAAAATACATAAATTAATGTAAATTTGTATCAAAATACTTATACAAATACACATATAATAACGTAAATTTGTATAAAAATATATAAACAAAATACACATTAAATAATGTAAATACGTATAAAAAATATGTTCAAAATGCACAAATAATCATGTAATTCTTATCAAAATAAATAGACAAAATACCAATAAAATAATGTAAATTTGTATGAGAAAACATATACAAAATACACATAAATAACGCAAATTTCAATAAAAATATATATAAAATAATATATTTTTATATATATTTAAAATATCTAATGTATATTTTGTATATATATTTTATCCAAATTTACGTTATTTTATGTGTATTTGTTTATATATTTTCATACAAATTTACTTTATTTTATGTGAGTTTTGTATATGTATTTCTATACAAATTTAACTTATTGTATGTGTATTTTGCATATCTATTTTCAAACAAATTTAAATAATTTTTGTGTATTTTGGTATATATTTTTGTACAAATTTTAGTTATTTTATTTGTATTTTGTATATATATTTTCCTACAAATATACATTCTTTTATTGGAATTTTGTGTATTTTTTTTTTACGAATTTACATTATTTTATGTGTATTTTGTATATATATTTTTCTACGTATTTAAATTATTTTATGTGTATTTTATATATACATTTTCATAAAAATTTACGTTATTTTATTGTGTGTATTCGTATATATTTTGATACAAATTTTATACAAATTCATGTTATTTTATGTGTGTTTGTATATATATTTTCATACAAATTGATATTATTTTATGTGTATTCTTACATATATTTCAAATTTACCTTATTTTATGTTTATTTTGTATATTTATTTTATTCAATTTTAAATTATTTAATGTGTATATTTGTATTTGTATTTAGGTTATTTTTGTGTGTTTTCTATATATATTTTCATACAAAACTATATTATTTTATTGGTATTTTCTTAATTTAACTCAATACGAGTTTAGATTATTTCATAGGTATTTTGTATACTTATTTTTATAGTCATGTACATTATCTAATGTGTGTTTTGTATATATTTTTTTATGCAAATTAATTTTATGTGCATTTTTGTACATATATTTTTATAGAAATTTGCGTTATTTTATGTGTATTTTGTATGTTTTCTCATACAAATTTACATTATTTAATTAGTTTTTTGTTTATTTATTTTGATACGAATGACATGATTATTTGTGTATTTTGTACATATTTTTTTTATACGTATTTACATTACTTAATGTGTATTTTGATTATATATTTTTATACAAATTTACATTATTATATGTGTATTTGTTAAAAATATTTTGAAACAAATTTACTTTATTTTATGTATTTTGTATATATATTTCAATTCAATTTTAGCTTATTTTGTGTGTATTTTGTATATCTATTTTCATACAAATTTAATTACTTCTGTGTATTTTTGTATATAGTTTTATACAAATTTACGTTATTTTATGTGCATTTTGTATATTTATATTTATACAAATACACATTCTTTTATTGGTATTCTGTTTATTTATATTTATACGAATTTACATTATTTTATGTGTATTTTGTATACATTTTCTATTCGTATTTACTTAATTTTATGTGTATTTTGTATATATATTTTTATAGAAATCTACGTTATTTTATGTGTATTCGTATATATATTTTGAAACAAATTTACATTGTTTTATATGTATTTTGCATATCTATTTCAATACAAATTTACCTTATTGTATGTGCATTTTGTATATTTATTTTAATACAAATTCAAATATTTTATGTGTATTTTGGTATATATAATTTTATAAAAAATGCGTTATTTTATAGGTATTTTCCATCTTACTTTTCATACAAATTTACATTATTTTATTAATATTCTGTGTATATATTTTGATACGATTTTATATTATACTATTTGTGTTTTGTATATATTTTTTATACATATTTTCATTATTTAATGTGTATTTTTTATATATATTTTATACAAATTTATGTTATTTTAAATGTATTTGTTTATATAATTTCATTCAAATTTACATTATTTTAAGTGTATTTTGTATATGTATTTCAATACAAATTTACTTAATTTTATGTGTATTTTGTATATTTATTTTCATACAAATTTAAATTATTTTTGTGTTTTTTTGTATATAGTTTTATACAAATTTAGGTTATTTTATGTGTATTTTCTATATCTATTTTCATACAAATACACATTCTTTTATTGATATTTTGTTTATTTATTTTGACGCGAGTTTACATTATTTAATGGCTTCCTACAAATGAATAGACCATTTATTATTATTATTATTATTATTATTATTATTATTATTTTATTGCTATTTTGTTTATTTATTTTGATACGAATTACATGATTATATATGTATTTTGTACATGTTTTTTGTACGTGTTTACATTATTTAATGTGTATTTTGTTTATATATTTTTAAAGAAATTAACGTTATTAAATGTGTATTTGTGTAAATATTTTGATACAAATTTACATTATTTTATGGATTTTGTATATACATTTCAATTCAAATTTAGCTTATTTTATTTTTATTTTGTATATATATTTTCATACAAATTTAATTACTTCTGTGTATTTTTGTATATAGTTTTATACAAATTTACGTTATTTTATGTGTATTTTGTATATTTATATTTATACAAATACACATTCTTTTATTGGTGTTTTGTTTATTTATTTTGATACGAATTTACATTATTTTATGTGTATTTTGTATACATTTGTTTATACACATAAAATAATGTAAATACGTAGAAAAATATATATACAAAATACACATAAAATAATGTAAATATGTAAGGAAAATATATACAAAATACACCTAGAATAATGTAAAATTGTATCAATATAAATGTACAGAATATCAATAAAGTAATGTAAAAATGAAAACAAAGATGTAAAATACCCATAAAATTACTCATATTTAAAAAATATATATATACAATACACTTTAAATAATGTAAATATGTATAAAAAATATATATAAAACACAAATAGAATAATGTAAAATCGTATCAAAATATTTACACAGAATATTAATAAAATAATGTAAATTTGTATGAAAAGTAAGATGCAAAATACCTATAAAATGACGCATTTTTTATAAAGCTACAAATACCAAAATACACATAAAATATTTGAATTTGTATTAAAATAAATATACAAAAAGCACATACAATAAGGTGAATTTGTATTGAAATAGATATGCAAAATACATATAAAATAATGTAAATTTGTTTCAAAATATGTATACGAATTCACATAAAATAACGTAGATTTCTATAAAAATACATATACATAATACACATAAAATTAAGTAAATACGTATAAAAAAATGTACACAAAATACACAAAATAATGTAAATTCGTATAAATATAAATAAACAAAATAGCAATAAAAGAATGTGTATTTGTACCTAAATTTGTATAAAACTATATACAAAAATACTCAAAAATAATTTTAGTTTGTATGAAAATAAATATACAAAATACACATAAAATTAGGTAAATTTGTATTGAAATACATTTACAAAATACATATAAAACAATGTAAATTTGAATGAAAATATATAAAGAAATACACTTAAAATAACGTAAATTTGTATAAAATATATATAAAAAATACACATTAAATAATGTAAATATGTATAAAAAAATATATACAAAACACAAATAGAATAATATAAAATCGTATCAAAATAAAAACACAGAATATTAATAAAATAATGTAAATTTGTATGAAAATTAAGATGCAAAATACCCTTAAAATAACGCTTTTTGTTTTAAATATATATACCAAAACGCACAAAATATTTGAATTTGTATAAAAATAAATATACAAAATGCACATATAATAAGGTAAATTTGTATTGAAGTAGATATGCAAAATACATATAAAACCATGTAATTTTTTTTCAAAATATATATACGAATACATATAAAATAACGTAGATTTCTATAAAAATATATATACAAAATACACATAAAATGAAGTAAATACGTATAGAAAAATGTATACAAAATACACATAAAATAATGTAAATTCGTATCAAAATAGATAAACAAAATACTAATAAAAGAATGTGTATGTGTATAAATATAAATATACAAAATACACATAAAATAACGTAAATATATATAAAACTATATACAAAAATACACAAAAGTAATTAAATTTGTATGAAAATAGATATACAAAATACATGTGTATTTTGTATATTTATTTTCATACAAATTGAAATTATTTTGTTTATTTTTATATATATACAAAATACACATTAAATAATTTAAATTCTCGTCAAAATAAATAAACTAAATATCAATAAAAGAATGAGTATTTGTATGAAAATAGATATACAAAATACAGATGAAATAACCTAAATTTGTATAAAACTATTTACAAAATACACAAAAATAATTTAAATTTGTATGAAAATAAATATACAAAATACACATAAAATTAGGTAAATTTGTTTTGAAATACATATACAAAATACACATAAAATAATGGAAGTTTGAATGAAAATATATAAACATATACACAACGTAAATTTGTATCAAATATATATACAAAATACTAATTAAATAATGTAAATATGTATAAAAAAATATATACAAAACACAAATAGTGTATTTTTATAAATATTTTGATACAAATTTACATTATTTTATGTACTTTGTATATATATCTCAATTCAAATTTAGCTTATTTTATGTGTATTTTGTATATCCATTTTCATACAAATTTAGTTACTTTTGTGTATTTTTGTGTATTTTTACGTTATTTAATGTGTATTTTGTATTTTTATATTTATACAAAGACACATTCTTGTATTGGTATTTTGTTTATTTATTTTGATACGAATTTACATTATTTTATGTGTATTTTGTATACATTTTCTTATACGTATTTACTTAATTTTATGTGTATTATGTATATATATTTTTATAGAAATCTACCTTATTTTATGTGTATTCGTATATATATTTTGAAACAAATTTACATTGTTTATATGTATTTTGTATATCTATTTAAATACAGATTTACCTTATTGTATGTGCATTTTGTAAATTTATTTTAATACAAATTCAATTATTTTATGTGTATTTTGGTATGTATATTTATATAAAAAATGCGTTTTTTATGGGTATTTTGCATCTTAATTTTTATACAAATTTACATTATTTTATTAACATTCTGTGTATTCATTTTGATACGATTCTATTTGTGTTTTGTATATTTTTTTTTATATATATTTACATTATTTAATGTGTATTTTGTATATATATTTTATACATTTCTACGTTATTTTAAGTGTATTTGTTTATATATTTTCATTCAAATTTACATTATTTTAAGTGTATTTTGTATATGTATTTTCATACAAATTTAAATTATTTTTGTGTACTTTTGTATATAGTTTTATACAAATATATGTTATTTCATGTGAATTTTGTATATCTATTTTCATATAAATACACATTCTTTTATTGATATTTTGTTTATTTATTTTGACGCGAGTTTACATTATTTAATTGTGTATATGTATTTTTATAAAAATATGCTTTATTTCATAGGTATTTTGCATCTTTATTTTCATACAAATTTACATTATTTTATTGATATTCTGCTCATTCATTCTGATACGATTTTACTTTATTCTATGTGTATTTTGTATATTATTTTCATACAAATTTACATTATTTTATGTGTATTTGTTTATATTTTGACACAAATTTACAATATTTTATGGGTATTTTGTATATATATTTCAAAAGAAATTTACCTAGTTTTACGCGTATCTTGAATATCTATTTTTATAGAAATTCAAATTATTTCTATGTATTTTTGTGGATATTTTAATACAAATTTTAGTTATGTTTTGTTTATTTTGTAAATTTCTTTTTATTCAAATATATATTATTTTATTGGTATTTTGTTGATTTATTTTGATACGAATTTACATTATTTTATATGTACTTTGTATATATATTTTTATATGCAATTACATTATTTAATATTTATTTTGAATATATATTTATATATATATATATATATATATATATATATATATTTATATATATATATATATATATATATATATATATATATATATATATATATATATATATATATATATATATATATATATATATATATATATATATATATATATATATATATATATATATATATATATATATATATATATTTATATAGACAGTGAATATATTTTATGTTTATTTGTATATATATTTCATTACAAATTTACCTAATTTTATGTTTATTTTGTATATTTATTTCATTTAATATTAAATTATTTTATGTGTATATAATACACATATAATTAAGTAAATACGTATAAAAAATGTATACAAAATACACATAAAATAATATAAACTCGTATCAAAATAAATAAACAAAATACTAAAAAAAAGAATGTGTGTTTGTATAAATATAAATATACAAAATACACATAAAATAACGTAAATTTATATAAAACTATATACAAAATTAAATTTGTATGAAAATAGATATACAAAATACACATAAAATAAGCTAAATTTGAATTGAAATATATATACAAAATACATAAATTAATGTAAATTTGTATCAAAATACTTATACAAATACACATATAATAACGTAAATTTGTATAAAAATATATAAACAAAATACACATTAAATATTGTAAATACGTATAAAAAATATGTTCAAAATGCACAAATAATCATGTAATTCTTATCAAAATAAATAGACAAAATACCAATAAAATAATGTAAATTTGTATGAGAAAACATATACAAAATACACATAAATAACGCAAATTTCAATAAAATATATATAAAATAATATATTTTTATATATATTTAAAATATCTAATGTATATTTTGTATATATATTTTATCCTAATTTACGTTATTTTATGTGTATTTGTTTATATGTTTTCATACAAATTTACTTTATTTTATGTGAGTTTTGTATATGTATTTCTATACAAATTTAACTTATTGTATGTGTATTTTGCATATCTATTTTCAAACAAATTTAAATAATTTTTGTGTATTTTGGTATATATTTTTGTACAAATTTTAGTTATTTTATTTGTATTTCGAATATATATTTTCCTACAAATATACATTCTTTTATTGGAATTTTGTGTATTTTTTTTTACGAATTTACATTATTTTATGTGTATTTTGTATATATATTTTTCTACGTATTTAAATTATTTTATGTGTATTTTATATATACATTTTCATAAAAATTTACGTCATTTTATTGTGTGTATTCGTATATATTTTGATACAAATTTTATACAAATTCATGTTATTTTATGTGTGTTTGTATATATATTTTCATACAAATTGATATTATTTTATGTGTATTCTTACATACCTTATTTTATGTTTATTTTGTATATTTATTTTATTCAATTTTAAATTATTCAATGTGTATATTTGTATTTGTATTTAGGTTATTTTTGTGTGTTTTCTATATATATTTTCATACAAAGCTATATTATTTTATTGGTATTTTCTTAATTTAACTCAATACGAGTTTAGATTATTTCATAGGTATTTTGTATACTTATTTCTATAGTCATGTACATTATCTAATGTGTGTTTTGTATATATTTTTTTATGCAAATTAATTTTATGTGCATTTTTGTACATATATTTTTATAGAAATTTGCGTTATTTTATGTGTATTTTGTATGTTTTCTCATACAAATTTACATTATTTAATTAGTTTTTTGTTTATTTATTTTGATACGAATGACATGATTATTTGTGTATTTTGTACATATTTTTTTATACGTATTTACATTACTTAATGTGTATTTTGATTATATATTTTTATACAAATTTACATTATTATATGTGTATTTGTTAAAAATATTTTGAAACAAATTTACTTTATTTTATGTATTTTGTATATATATTTCAATTCAATTTTAGCTTATTTTGTGTGTATTTTGTATATCTATTTTCATACAAATTTAATTACTTCTGTGTATTTTTGTATATAGTTTTAAACAAATTTACGTTATTTTACGTGCATTTTGTATATTTATATTTATACAAATACACATTCTTTTATTGGTATTCTGTTTATTTATATTTATACGAATTTACATTATTTTATGTGTATTTTGTATACATT
The DNA here is from genome assembly GCF_024679095.1 of Eriocheir sinensis. Taxonomy (NCBI): domain Eukaryota; kingdom Metazoa; phylum Arthropoda; class Malacostraca; order Decapoda; family Varunidae; genus Eriocheir; species Eriocheir sinensis. The sequence continues at coordinate 459,836 of NW_026111520.1, forward strand.
TTCTATTCGTATTTACTTAATTTTATGTGTATTTTGTATATATATTTTTATAGAAATCTACGTTATTTTATGTGTATTCGTATATATATTTTGAAACAAATTTACATTGTTTTATATGTATTTTGCATATCTATTTCAATACAAATTTACCTTATTGTATGTGCATTTTGTATATTTATTTTAATACAAATTCAAATATTTTATGTGTATTTTGGTATATATAATTTTACAAAAAATGCGTTATTTTATAGGTATTTTGCATCTTACTTTTCATACAAATTTACATTATTTTATTAATATTCTGTGTATATATTTTGATACGATTTTATATTATACTATTTGTGTTTTGTATATATTTTTTTTATACATATTTTCATTATTTAATGTGTATTTTTTATATATATTTTATACAAATTTATGTTATTTTAAATGTATTTGTTTATATAATTTCATTCAAATTTACATTATTTTAAGTGTATTTTGTATATGTATTTCAATACAAATTTACTTAATTTTATGTGTATTTTGTATATTTATTTTCATACAAATTTAAATTATTTTTGTGTTTTTTTGTATATAGTTTTATACAAATTTAGGTTATTTTATGTGTATTTTCTATATCTATTTTCATACAAATACACATTCTTTTATTGATATTTTGTTTATTTATTTTGACGCGAGTTAACATTATTTAATGGCTTCCTACAAATGAATAGACCATTTATTATTTTTATTATTATTATTATTATTATTATTTTATTGCTATTTTGTTTATTTATTTTGATACGAATTACATGATTATATATGTATTTTGTACATGTTTTTTGTACGTGTTTACATTATTTAATGTGTATTTTGTTTATATATTTTTAAAGAAATTAACGTTATTAAATGTGTATTTGTGTAAATATTTTGATACAAATTTACATTATTTTATGGATTTTGTATATACATTTCAATTCAAATTTAGCTTATTTTATTTTTATTTTGTATATATATTTTCATACAAATTTAATTACTTCTGTGTATTTTTGTATATAGTTTCATACAAATTTACGTTATTTTATGTGTATTTTGTATATTTATATTTATACAAATACACATTCTTTTATTGGTGTTTTGTTTATTTATTTTGATACGAATTTACATTATTTTATGTGTATTTTGTATACATTTGTTTATACACATAAAATAATGTAAATACGTAGAAAAATATATATACAAAATACACATAAAATAATGTAAATATGTAAGGAAAATATATACAAAATACACCTAGAATAATGTAAAATTGTATCAATATAAATGTACAGAATATCAATAAAGTAATGTAAAAATGAAAACAAAGATGTAAAATACCCATAAAATTACTCATATTTAAAAAATATATATATACAATACACTTTAAATAATGTAAATATGTATAAAAAATATATATAAAACACAAATAGAATAATGTAAAATCGTATCAAAATATTTACACAGAATATTAATAAAATAATGTAAATTTGTATGAAAAGTAAGATGCAAAATACCTATAAAATGACGCATTTTTTATAAAGCTACAAATACCAAAATACACATAAAATATTTGAATTTGTATTAAAATAAATATACAAAAAGCACATACAATAAGGTGAATTTGTATTGAAATAGATATGCAAAATACATATAAAATAATGTAAATTTGTTTCAAAATATGTATACGAATTCACATAAAATAACGTAGATTTCTATAAAAATACATATACATAATACACATAAAATTAAGTAAATACGTATAAAAAAATGTACACAAAATACACAAAATAATGTAAATTCGTATAAATATAAATAAACAAAATAGCAATAAAAGAATGTGTATTTGTATAAATATAAATATACAAAATGCTCATAAAATAACGTAAATTTATATAAAACTATATACAAAAATACACAGAAGTAATAAAATTTGTATGAAAATAGATATATAAAATACACACAAAATAAGCTTAATTTGAATTGAAATATATGTACAAAATACATAAAATAAAAATTTATCAAAATATTTTGCAAATACACATATATTTACGTAAACTTTATATAAAAATATATAAACAAAATACACATTAAATAATGTAAATACGTATAAAATAAATATAAAATATAAAAAAATAATAAATTTAATTGAAATACATTTAAAAATACATAAAATAATGTAAATTTATCAAAAAATATACAAAATGCACATAAATTAAATTAAATTTGCATAAAAATAAATGTACAAAACACACATTAAATAGTGTAAATGCGTATAAAAATATGTATACAAAATACCTATGAAATAATCTAAAATCGTATCGAATTAAATTAACAAAATACCTAAAAAATAATGTAATTTTGGATGTAAATATATATAGAAAATACACATAAAATAACTTAAATACAAATACAAATATACACATTAAATAATTTGAAATTGAATGAAATAAATATTAAAAAAAAAACATAAAATAAGGTAAATTTCTAATGAAATATATGTAAAAATGCACATAAAATAATGTAAATTTGTATGAAATTATATATACTAATACACATAAAATAACATGAATTTGTATAAAATTTGTAACAAATTATATACGAATACACACAATAAAATAAGGTAAATACGTAGAAAAATATATATACAAAATACACATAAAATAATGTAAATTCGTATCAAAATAAAGAAAATTCCAATAAAAGAATGTATATCTGTAGGAAAATATATATACAAAATACAAATGAAATAACTAAAATTTGTATAAAAATATATACAAATATACACAAAAATAATTTTAATTTTTTTAAAAATAGATATGGAAAATACACATAAAATTAGGCAAATTTGTATAGAAATACATATACAAAACCCTCATAAAATAATATAAATTTGTATGAAAATATATAAACAAATACACATAAAATAACGTAAATTTGGAAAAAAATATAGATACAAAATATACATTAAATAATTTTATATGTATAAAAATATATATACAAAATACACATAGAATAAAGTAAAATCGTGTCAAAATAAATAAACAGAATATCAATAAAATAATGTAAATTTGTATGAGAATAAAGATTCAAAATACTCATATAATAACGGATATTTGTATAAAAATATATATACAAAAATACATATAAAATAATTATTTTTTTATTAAAATAAATATACAAAATGCATATGGAATAAAGTAAATTTGTATTGAAATAGATATGCAAAATACACATCAATAAAGTAAATTTGTATCAAAATATATATACGAATACTCATAAAATAGAGTAAATTTCTATGAAAATATACATACAAAATATATAAAATGATAAAAATAGGTATAAGTAATATATATACCAATATTACTCAAAATAATGTAAATTCGTATCACTAATAAGAAAATTCCGATAAAAAGAACGTATATTTGAATAAATATACCAAAAAAATAAATTAAATACATATTTTAAATATTACAAATAATGAAATTTATTGTAAATGAAAAACAAATACATAAAATAACGTATGTTTGTATAAAACATATAAAATTGTATAAATAATGTATAATCGAATTAAAATAAATACACAGAATATCAATAAAATAATGTAAATTTGTTTGAAAATAAAGATGCAAAATACTCATAAAATAATTAAATTTGTGAATTTTGTATATTTATTTTATTACAAATTCAGTTTTTTTATGTATTCTTTGGTATATATATTTAAAAAAAAAAAGCGTTATTTTATTGGTATTTTGCTTCTATATTTTCATACAAATTTACATTATTTTATTAATATTCTGTGTATTTATTTTGATACGATTTTACATTATTCTATTTGTGTTTTGTATATATTTTTTTATACAAATTTACGTTATTTTAAGTGTATTTGTTTGTGTATTTTCATTCAAATTTACATTATTTTATGTGTATTTTGTAGATGTATTTAAATACAAATTTACCTAATTTTATGTGTATTTTGTATATTTATTTTCATACAAATTTAAATTATTTTTATGTATTTTTGTATATAGTTTTATACAAATTTAGGTTATCTTATGTGTATTTTGTATTTCTATTTTCATACAAATACACATTCTTTTATTGATATTTTTTTTTATTATTTAGAAGCTAATTTTCATTATTTACTGTGTATTTTGTATATATATTTTTATACGTATTTACATGATTTCATGTGTATTTTGTATATATATTCCTATAGAAATCTACGTTATTTTATGTGTATTCGTTTATATATTTTCAAACAAATTTACATTTTTTTTTAATACAAATTTAGCTTATTGTATGTGCATTTTGTATATTAATTTTAATACAAATTTAATTATTCTATGTGTATTTTTGTATATGTATTTTTAAAAAAAATATGCTTTATTTTATGGGTATTTTGCATCTTTATTTTCATACAAATTTAAATTATTTTATTGATATTCTGTGTACATATTTTGATACGATTTTACATTATTCTATGTGTATTTTGTATATATATTTTTTTACAAATGTACCTTATTTTATGTGTATTAGGTTCCATTTCATACAAATTTACATTATTTTATGTGTATTTTGTACATGTATTTAAATACAAATTTAACTCATTATATGTGTATTTTGTATATTTATTTTCATACAAATTGATATTATTTTTGTGTTTTTTATTTGTATATATTTTTATACAAATTTTCGTTATTTTATGTGTATTTTGTATATTTATTTTCCTACATATATACGATTTTTATGGGAATTTTGTTTATTTATTTTGATAGGAATTTACATTATTTAGGTGTATTTGATATATATATTTTTATACTTTTTTTTTTTTTTTTTTTAACGTCGCTGCCTGTTGCGCCGGTAGGCATCTTCCTGGTGGGGCCTGATGGTCGGCCCAAGGCTTCTTCCAGATGGGGCCTGATGGTCGGCCCAGCCCGTTCTGGCGCAGGCGAATGTTTATAGTGGCGCCATCTTGCATTAGCTCATGCTGCCACCCGGAACTCGTTCTTGATTCGCTTGGACGGCTTCCTCTAGAGACCGGGTTGATGGGTGGTCTTCAGGGCAGCATGTGGGTAGTTTTAAGCCACTCGGCGGTGACTGAAAAATCCGAGTGGTAGCGTGGAGATTCGAGCCCGCGTCGTCTATCACGCGGTGAATGTGGGCCCAGTACGCTACCACTTCGGCCACCGCCTTATTTACATCATTTTATATGTATTGTGTATGTATATTTTCATAGAAATTTACTCTATTTTATGTTTATTCGTATGTATATTTTGATACAAATTTACATTATTTATGTGTATTTTGCATATCTATTTCAATACAAATTTACTTTATTGTATGTGCATTTTGTATATTTATTTTAATACAAATTAAATTATTTTATATGCATTTTTGTATATATATTTTTATGCAAATATGCGTATAATATGGGTATTTTGCATCTTTATTTTCATACAAATTTACATTATTTTATTGATATTCTGTTTATTTATTGTGAAACGATTTAACATTATTCTATGTGTATTTTGTATATATATTTTTTTTATACATATTTACATTATTTAATGTTTATTTTGTATATATATTTTATCCAAATTTACGTTATTTTATGTGTATTTGTTTATATATTTTCATACAAATTAACATTATTTTATGTGAATTTTTTATATGCATTTTAATACAAATTTGCCTAATTTTATGTGTATTTTTGCATATATATTTTCAAACAAATTAAAATTATTTTTGTGTATTTTTGTATATATTTTTATAAAAATTTTACTTATTTTATTTGTTTTTTGTATATATATTTTCCTACAAATATATATTCTTTTATTGGAATTTTGTATCAAAATAAATAAACAAAACTCCGATAAAAGAACGTATATTTGAAGGAAAATGAATATACAAAACACACATAAAGTAACGAGAATTTATATAAAAATATATACAAAAATACACAAAAATAATTTCAATTTATATGAAAATAGATATACAAAATATTCGTTAAATAATAAAATAACATAAATACAAATACAAATATACACATAAAATAACTTAAAATTGAATGAAAAAATATTCAAAATAAACATAAAATAAGGTAAATTTGTAATGAAATTTATGTAAAAATACACATAAAATAATATAAATTTGTTAAATCGTATCAAAATAAATAAACAGAATATCAATAAAATAATGTAAATTTGTATGAAAATAAAGATGCAAAATACCCATATAACAACGCATATTTGTGTAAAAATATATATACTAAAATACATATAAATAATTAAATTTGTATTAAAATAAATATACAAAATGCACATACAATAAAGTAAATTTGTATTGAAATAGATATGCAAAATACACATCAATAATTTAAATTTGAATATAAATATATATTCATTCAAAATTACATTATTTTATCGGTATTTTGTTCATTATTTCTATTCAAATTTAGATTATTTCACGTGTATTTTCTATACATATATTTATTCGCATTTACATTATTTAATGTGTGTTTTGTATATATATTTTTTATACAATTTTGCTTAATTTTATGTGCATTTTTTTTTATATAAATTAACATTATTTTAAGGGTATTTTGTACTTATTTTACAACAAATTTGACTTATTTATGTGTATTTTGTTTATTTATTTTCATACAAATTTAAATTATTTTATGTGCATTTTTGTACATATATTTTTATAGAACTTTGCATCAAAATAAATAAAAAAAATATCAATAAAAGAATGTGTATTTGTATGAAAATAGAAATACAAAATACACATAAGATAACCTAAATTTGTATAAAACTATATACAAAAATACATAAAAATAATCTATATTTGTATGAAAATAAATATACAAAATACACATAAAATTAGGTAAAGTTGTATTTAAATACATCTACAAAATACACATAAAATAATGTAAATTTGAATGAAAATACATAAACAAATACACTTAAAATAACGTAAATTTGTATAAAAAAATATATACAAAACACAAATAGAATAATGTAAAATCGTATCAAAATAAATACACAGAATATTAATAAAATAATGTAAATTTGTATGAAAATATAGAAGCAAAATACCAATAAAATAACGCATTTTTTTTATAAAAATATATATACCAAAATACACATAAAAAAATTAAATTTGTAATAAAATAAATATACAAAATACACAAATTTAATTATTTTATGAGTATTTTGCATCTTTATTTTCATACAAATTTACATTATTTTATTGATATTCTGTGTATTTATTTTAATTCGATTTTACATTATTCTATGTGTATTTTGTATATATATTTTATATAAATATACGTTATTTTATGTGTATTTGTTTTCATTTCATACAAATTTTCATTATTTTATGTGTATTTTCATACATGTATTTAAATGTGTATTTTGTATATTTATTTTCCTACAAATATACGTTCTTTTATCGGAATTTTCTTTATTTATTTTGATACGAATTTACATTATATAAGGTATATTTGGTATATATATTTTTATACTTATTTACATCATTTTATATGTATTTTGTATGTATATTTTCATAGAAATTTACTCTATTTTATGAATATTCGTATATATATTTTGATACAAATTTACTTTATTGATGTGTATTTTGCATATCTATTTCAATACAAATTTACTTTATTGTATGCCCATTTTGTATATTTATTTTAATAAAAAAATAATTATTTTATATGTATTTTTGTATATATATTTTTATACAAATATCCGTTATTATATGAGTATTTTGAATCTTTATTCTCATACAAATTTACATTATTTTATTGATATTCTGTTTATTTATTTTGATACGATTTTACTTTATTCTATGTGTATTTTGTATATATATTTTTATACATATTTAAATTATTTAATGTATATTTTGTATCTATATTTTTTCCAAATTTACGTTATTTTATGTGTATTTGTTTATATATTTTCATACAAATTTATATTATTTTATGTGGGTTTTGTATATGTATTTCAATACAAATATGCCTAATTTTATGTGTATTTTCTATATCTATTTTCAAAAAAATTTAAAATATTTTTGTGTATATTTGTATATATTTTTTATACAAATTTTAGTTATTTCATTTGTATTTTGTATATATATTTTCCTACAGATATACATTCTACTATTGGAATTTTGTTTATTTATTTTGATACGAATTTACATTATTTTATGTGTATTTTGTATATATATTTTTCTACGTATTTACATTATTTTATGTGTATTTTGTAAATATATTTTCATAAAAATTTACTTTATTTTATTGTGTATTCGTATATAATTTGTTACAAATTTTATACAAATTCGTGTTATTTTATGTGTATTTGTAAATATATTTTCATACATATTTACATTATTTTATGTGCATTTTTACATATATTTCATTAGAAATTTACCTTATTTTATGTTTTTTTTAATATTTATTTCATTCAACTTCAAATTATTTAATGTGTATATTTGTATTTATATTTAAGTTATTTTATGTGTATTTTCTATATATATTTACATCCAAAATTACATTATTTTATAGGTATTTTGTTAATTTAATTCGATACGATTTTAGATCATTTCATAGGTATTTTGTATACATATTTTTATACGCATTTACATTATTTAATGTATGCTTTGTATATTTTTTTTAAGCAAATTTAATTTAATTTATGTGCATTTTTGTACATATATATTTTTTTTGAAATTTGCGTTATTTTATGTGTATTTTTATATGTTTTCTCATATAAATTTACATTATTTTATTGGTATTTTTTTTATTTATTTTGATACGAATTATATGATTATTTTTATATTTTGTACATATTTTTTTTATACGTATTTACATTATTTAATGTGTATTTTGTCTATATATTTTTATATAAAGTTTACGTAATTATATGTGTATTTGTAAAAATATTTTGATACAAATTTACTTTATTTTATGTGTTTTGTACATATATTTCAATTAAAATTAAGATTTTTTTGTATGTATTTTATATATCTATTTTCACACAAATTTAATTACTTCTTTGTATTTTTGTATATAGTTTTATATAAATTTACGTTATTTTATGAGCATTTTGAATATACACATTCTTTTATTGGTATTTTGTTTATTTATATTTATACGAATTTACATTATTTTATGTGTATTTTGTATACATTTTTTTATACGTATTTACTTAATTTTATGTGTATTATGTATATGTATTTTTATAGAAATCTACGTTATTTTATGTGTATTCGTATATATATTTTGAAACAAATTTACATTATTTTATATGTATTTTGCATATCTATTTCAATACAGATTCACCTTATTGTATGTGCTTTTTGTATATTTATTTTAATACAAATTCAAATATTTTATGTGTATTTTGGTATTTATAGCTTTATAAAAAATGCGTCATTTTATAGGTATTTTGCATCTTAATTTTCATACAAATTTACATTATTTTATTAATATTCTGCGTAAATATTTTGATACGATTTTACATTATTCTATTTGTGTTTTGTATATATTTTTTTATACATATTTACATTATTTAATGTGTATTGTATATATATATTTTTTAAATATGAGTAATTTTATGGGTATTTTACATCTTTGTTTTCATTTTACATTACCTTATTGATATTCTGTACATTTATATTGATACAATTTTACATTATTCTAGGTGTATTTTGTATATATTTTCATTACATATTTACATTATTTTAGGTGTTTTTTGTATATATATTTTTCTACGTATTTACATTATTTTATGTGCATAAACAAATGTATACAAAATACACATAAAATAATGTAAATTCGTATCAAAATAAATAAACAAAACACCAATAAAAGAATGTGTATTTGTATAAATATAAATATACAAAATACACATAAAATAACGTAAATTTGTATAAAACTATATACAAAAATACACAGAAGTAATTAAATTTGTATGAAAATATATATACAAAATAAAAATAAAATAAGCTAAATTTGAATTGAAATGTATATACAAAATCCATAAAATAATGTAAATTTGTATCAAAATATTTACACAAATACACATTTAATAACGTTAATTTCTTTAAAAATATATAAACAAAATACACATTAAATAATGTAAACACGTATAAAAAACATGTACAAAATACACATATAATCATGTAATTCGTATCAAAATAAATAAACAAAACAGCAATAAAATAATAATAATAATAATGAATGGTCTATTCATTTGTAGGAAGCCATTAAATAATGTAAACTCGCGTCAAAATAAATAAACAAAATATCAATAAAAGAATGTGTATTTGTATGAAAATAGATATAGAAAATACATATAAAATAACCTAAATTTGTATAAAACTATATACAAAAAAAACACAAAAATAATTTAAATTTGTATGAAAATAAATATATAAAATACACATAAAATTAGGTAAATTTGTATTGAAATACATATACAAAATACACTTAAAATAATGTAAATTTGAATGAAATTATATAAACAAATACATTTAAAATAACGTAAATTTGTATAAAATATATATAAAAAATACACATTAAATAATGAAAATATGTATAAAAAATATATACAAAACACAAATAGTATAATATAAAATCGTATCAAAATATATACACAGAATATTAATAAAATAATATAAATTTGTATGAAAAGTAAGATGCAAAATACCTATAAAATAATGCATTTTTTAATAAAATTATATATACAAAAATACACATAAAAAAATTAAATTAGTATTAAAATAAATATATAAAAAACACATACAATAAGGTAAATTTGTATTGAAATAGATATGCAAAATACATGTAAAACAATGTAAATTTGTTTCAAAATATATATACGAATACACATAAAATAACGTAGATTTCTATAAAAATATATATACAAAATACACATAAAATGAAGTAAATACGTATAAAAAAATGTATACAAAATACACATAAAATAATGTAAATTCGTATCAAAATAAATAAACAAGATACCAATAAAAGAATGTGTATTTGTATAAATATAAATATACAAAATACACATAAAATAACGTAAATTTATATAAAACTATATACAAAATACACAAGTAATTAAATTTGTATGAAAATAGATATAGAAAATACACCTAAAAAGGTAAATTCATTATAAAATCAATAAACAAAATTCAGATAAAAGAACGTATATTTGTAGAAAATAAATATACAAAATACACATAAAATAACGAAAATTTGTGAAAATATACAAAATAAACAAAATAATTTCAATTTGTATGAAAATAGATATTCAAAATACAATGATAATTAGTTAAATTTGTATTTAAATACATGTACAAAATACACATAACATAATGTAAATTTGTATGAAATGAAAACAAATACACATAAAATAACGTACATTTGTATAATATATATATACAAAATACACATAGAATAATGTAAAATCGTATCAAAATATATATACAAAATACACATAGAATAATGTAAAATCGTATCAAAATAAATACACAGAATACACATAAAATTAAGCATATTTTATAAAATATATATACAAAATACACATTGAATAATTAAATTTGTATTAAAAGTAATATACAAAATGCTCATAAAATAAGGTAATTTTTTAATAAAATATATGCAAAATACACATAAAATAATATAAATTTGTATGAAAATATATATACAAAGACACATAAAATAACATGACTTTGTATAAAATATATAAATATATAAAAAATACACATAAAATAATATAAATACGTAGAAAAATATATATACAAAATACACATAAAATAAGGTAAACTCGTATCAAAACAAATAAACAAAATACAAATGAAATAATATATATTTGCATGAAAATAGAAAAACAAAATATACATCAAATAATGTAAATTTGTATAAAACTAGTTAAATTTCTTTTGAAATATATATACAAAATACCCATAAAATATTGTAAATTTGTGTCAAAATATATCAACAAATACACATAAAATAACGTAAATTTGTATGAAAATAATACACAAAATACACATAAAATAATGTCAAATCGTATCGATATGAATCAGCAGATTATCAATAAAATAATGTAAATTTGAATGAAAATAAAGATGCAAAATACCCATGAAATAAAGCATATTTTTATATAAATACATATACAAAAATACACATACAATAACTAAATTTGTAATAAAATTAATATACAAAATGCATATACAATAAAGTAAATTTGTATTGAAAAAATATGCAAAATACACATAAAAGTGTAAATTTGTTTCAAAATCTATATAAGAATACACATAAAATAACGTAGATTTCTATAGAAATATATATACAAAATACCCATGAAATGATGTAAATACGTATAAAAATTTATATACAAAATACACATTAAATAATGTAAATTCGCGTCAAAATAAATAAACAAAATATCAATAAAAGAATGTGTATTTGTATGAAAATAGATATACAAAATACACATCAAATAACCTAAAATTGTATAAAACATTTTAAACATGTATAAAAATATATCATATTATATATATTTTTATTGAAATTTGCAATATTTATGTGTATTTTGTATATGTTTTCTCATACAAATTTACATTATTTTATTGGTATTTTGTTTATTTATTTTGATACGAATTTACATTATTTTATATGTACTTTGTATATATATTTTTATTCGCATTTACATTATTTGATATTTATTTTGAATATATGTCTTTATACAAATTCATGGTATTTTATGTGCAATTGTATATATATTTTCATATAAATTTACAATATTTTATGTGTATTTTGTACATATATTTCATTACAAATTTACCTTATTTTATGTTTATTTTGTATATTTATTTCATTTAATATTAGATTATTTTATGTGTATATTTGTATTTGTATTTAGGTTATTTAAAGTGTATTTTCTATATATATTTTCATCCAAAAAATTATACTATTTTATTGGTATTTTGTTAATTTAGTTCGATAAGAGTTTAGATTATTTCATAGGTATTTTGTATACATATTTTTATACGCATTTACATTATTTAATGTGTGTTTTGTATATATATTTTTATGCAAATTTACTTTATTTTATGTGCATTTTTGTACCATGTGCATGTAAATATGCAAAAAAAAAAAAAATACATACAATATACACATAGAATAATGTAAAATCGTATCAAAATAAATACATAGAATATCAATAAAATAAAGTAAATTTGTAAGAAAATAAAGAAGCAAAATACCCATAAAAAAGCATATTTTTATAAAAATATGTATAAAAAACACACATCAAATAATTAAATTTGTATTAAAATAAATATACAAAATGCACGTACAATATGGTAAATTTATATTGAAATAGATATGCAAAACACACATAAAACAATGTAAATTTATTTCAAAATATATATACGAATACACATAAAAAAATACATACATACAAAAAATACATACAAAAATACACAAAAATAATTTAAATTTGTATGAAAATAAACATACAAAATACACATAAAATTAGGTAAATTTGTATTGAGATTCATATACAAAATACGCATAAAATAATGAAAATTTGAATAAAAATATATAAAAAAAAACTTTAAATAACGTAAATTTATATAAAATATATATACAAAATACACATTAAATAATGCAAATATGTATAAAAAAAATATATACAAAACACAAGTAGAATAGTGTAAAATCGTATCAAAATAAATTATATATATATATATATATATATATATATATATATATATATATATATATATATATATATATATATATATATATATATATATATATATATATATATATATATATATATATATATATATATATATATATATATATATATATATATATATATATATATATATATATATATATATATATATATATATATATATATATATATATACACATAAAATAATTAAATTTGTATTAAAATAAATATACAAAATGCACGTACAATATGGTAAATTTATATTGAAATACATATGCAAAATACATATAAAACAATTTAAATTTGTTTCAAAATATATATACGAATACACAAAGTAACGTAGATTTCTATAAAAAATATATATACAAAATACACATAAAATGAAGTAAATAAGTATAAAAAAAATGTATACAAAATACACATATAAATTTGTATGAAAATATATATACAAATACACATAAAATAATATGAATTTCTATAAAATTTGTTTAAAAATATATACGAATACACACAATAAAATAACGTAATTTTTTATGAAAATGTATATACAAAATACACATAAAATAATTTAAATACATACAAAAATATATATACAAAATACACATAAAATAATGTAAATTCGTATCAAAATAAATAAACAAAATTCCAATAAAAGAATGCATATTTGTAGGAAAATATATATACAAAATACAAATAAAATAAGTAGAATTTGTATAAAAATATATACAAAAATACAAAAAAATAATTTGAATTGTTTGAAAATATATATGCAAAATACACATAAAATTAGGCAAATTTGTATTGAAATACATAAAAAAATTCACATAAAATAATGTAAATTTGTATGAAAATATATAAACAAATACACATAAAATAACGTAAATTTGGATAAAATATATATACAAAATAAACATTAAATAATGTAAATATGTATAAAAAAATATATATATATATACAAAATACACATAGAATAATGTTAAATCGTATCAAAATAAATAAACAGAATATCAATAAAATAATGTAAATTTGTATAATAATAAAGATGCAAAATACCCATATTGTAACGCATATTTGCATAAATATATATATACAAAAATACACATAAAATAATTTAATTTGTATTAAAATAAATATACAAAATGCACTTACAATAAAGTAAATTTGTATTGAAATAGATATGCATAATACACATAAATAATGTAAATTTGTATCAAAATATATATACGAATACACATAAAATAGAGTAAATTTCTATGAAAATATACATACACAATACATATAAAATGATGTAAATAAGTATAAAAATATATATATCAAATACACCTAAATAATGTAAATTCGTATCAAAATAAATAAACAAAATTCCGATAAAAAACGTATATTTGTAGGAAAATAAATATACAAAATACACTTAAAATAACGAAAGTTTGTATAAAAATATATACAAAAAAAAAATTCGAAAATAATATCAATTTGTATGAAAATTGATATACAAAATACATATATAATTAGTTAAATTTATATTTAGATACATGTACAAAATACACATAAAATAATGTAAATTTGTATGAAATGAAAACAAATACACATAAAATAAGGTACATTTGTATAAAATATATATACAAAATACACATAAAATAATGTAAAATCGTATCAAAATAAGTACACAAAATATCAATAAAATAATTTAAATTTGTATGAAAATAAAGATGCAAAATACCGATAAAATAAAAATACATATACAAAAATACACATAGAATAATTAAATTTGTATTAAAATTAATATACAAAATGCACATACTATAAGGTAAATTTGTATTGAAAAAAAATGCAAAAAACACATAAAACAGTGTAAATTTGTTTCAAAATATATAAACGAATACACATAAAATAACGTAGATTTCTATAGGAATATATATACAAAATACACATGAAATGATGTAAATACGTATAAAAATATATATACAAAATACACATTAAATAATGAAAACTCGCGTCAAAATAAATAAACAAAATATCAATAAAAGAATGTGTATTTGTATGAAAATAAATATACAAAATACACATAATAACGTAGATATCTATAAAACTATATACAAAAATACATAAAAATAATTTAAATTTGAATGAAAATAAATATACAAAATACACATAAAATTAGGTAAACTTGTATTTAAATACATATACAAAATACACATAAAATAATGTAAATTTGAATGAAAATACATGAACAAATATACTTAAAATAACGTAAATTTGTATAAAAAAAAACATATACAAAACACAAATAGAATAATGTAAAATCGTATTAAAATAAATACACAGAATATTAATAAAATAATGTAAATTTGTATGAAAATAAAGAGGCAAAATACCCATAAAATAACGCATTTTTTTAATTCATAAAAATATATATACCAAAATACACAGAAAAAAAAATTGTATTAAAATAAATATATAAAAAACACATACAATAAGGTAAATTTGTATTGAAATAGATATGGAAAATACATATAAAACAATGTAAATTTGTTTCAAAATATATATACGAATACACATAAAATAACGTAGATATCTATAAAAATATATATACAAAATACACATAAAATGAGGTAAATACGTATAAAAAAATGAATACAAAATACATATAAAATAATGTAAATTCGTATGAAAATAAATAAACAAAATACCAATAAAAGAATGTGTATTTGTATAAATATAAATATACATAATACACATAAAAGGATTATATAAATTTACGTTATTTTATGCGTATTTTTTATATTTGTATTTATAAAAATACATATTCTTTTATTGGTATTTTTTTTATTTATTTTGATACGAATTTACATTATTTTATGTGTATTTAGTATACATTTTTTATAGTATACATTTTACGTGTATTTTGTATATATATTTTCATAGAAATCTACGTTATTTTCTGTGTATTCGTACACATTTTTTGAGACAAATTTACATAGTTTTATATGTATTTTGCATATCTATTTCAATACAAATTTAAATTAGTGTATGTTAATTTTGTATAATTATTTTGATACAAATTTAAATTTTTTATGTGTATTTTGGTATATATATTTTTATAAGAAAATGTGTTATTTTATGGGTATTTTTCTTTTTTATTTTTATACAAATTTACATTATTTTATTAATATTCTGAGTATTTATTTTGATACGATTTTACAATATAATATTTGTGTTTTCTTTATATATTTTTTATATATTTTTACATTATTTAGTTTGTATATATATTTCATACAAATTTACGTTATTTTAAGTGTATTTGCTTATGTATTTTCATTCAAATCTACATTATTTTATGTGTATTTTGCATACGTATTTCAACACAAATTTACCTAATTTTATGTGTATTTTGTATATTTATTTTCATCCAAGTTTAAATTATTTGTATATATTTTTATACAAATTTAGGTTATTTTATGTGTATTTTGTATATCTATTTTCATAGAAATACACATTCTTTTATCGATATTTTGTTTACCTATTTTGACGCGTATTTACATCATTTCATTTGTATTTTGTATATATATTTCTATAGAAATCTACGTTATTTTATGTGTGTTTGTAAATATATTTTGAAACAAATTTACACTGTTTTATGTGTATTTTGCATATTTTTTTAATACAAATTTTCCTTATTGTATGTGCATTTTGTATATTAATTTTAATACAAATTTAATTATTCTATGTATAATTTTGTTTATGTAATTTTATAAAAAAATGCTTTATTTTATGGGTATTTTGCATCTTTATTTTCATACAAATTTACATTATTTTATTGATACTCTGTGTATTTGTTTTGATATGATTTTACATTATTCCATGTGTATTTTGTATATATTTTTTATACAAATGTACGTTATTTTATGTGTAATTGTTTTCATTTCATACAAATTTACATTATTTTATGTGTATATTATTAACTAATAATATGTGTATTTTGTATATCTATTTTCATACAAATTGAATTTTTTTTTTTGTGTGTATATATTTTTATACAAATTTTTGCTATTTTATGTGTATTTTGTATATTTATTTTCCAAAAAATATACGTTCTTTTATCGGAATTTTGTTTATTTAATATGATACGATTTTACATTATTTTAGGGGTATTTGGTATATATATTTTTATACTTATTTACATCATTATACATGTATTTTGTATGCATATTTTCATAGAAATTTACTCTATTTTATGTGTTTTCGAATATATCTTTTGATAAAAATTTACATTATTTATGTGTATTTTGCATATCTATTTTAATATGAATTTACTTTATTGTATGTGCATTTTTTATATTTATTTTAATACAAATTTAATTATTTCATGTGTATTTTTGTATATTTATTTTTATTACATTTACATTATTTTATTGATATTCTGTTCATTTATTTTTATACGAGTTAATATTATTTTATGTGTATTTTGTATATATATATATATATATATATATATATATATATATATATATATATATATATATATATATATATATATATATATATATATATATATATATATATATATATATATATATATATCTTTTTTTTTATACATATTTACATTATTTAATGTCTATTTTGTATATATATTTTATCCAAATTTACGTTATTTTATGTGTATTTCTTTGTATATTTTCATACAAATTTACATTATTTTATGTGTATTTTTTATATGTATTTCAATACAAAT
Organism: Eriocheir sinensis; assembly: GCF_024679095.1. Classification (NCBI taxonomy): domain Eukaryota; kingdom Metazoa; phylum Arthropoda; class Malacostraca; order Decapoda; family Varunidae; genus Eriocheir; species Eriocheir sinensis. The sequence goes on from NW_026111520.1 coordinate 478,346, forward strand.
TTGCCTAATTTTATGTGTATTTTGCATATCTATTTTCAAACTAGCTTAACTTATTTTTGTGTATTTTTGTATATATTTTTATAAAAAATTTAGTTATTTGTATTTTGTATATATATTTTCCTACAAATAAACACTCTTTTTTTGGAATTTTGTCTATTTATTTTGATACGAATTTACATTATTTTATGTGTGTTTTGTATATATACTTTTCTACGTATTTAAATTATTTTATGTGTATTTTGTATATACATTTTCATAAAAATATACGTTATTTTCTTGTGTGTATTCGTATATATTTTGAAACAAATTTTATACAAATTCATGTTATTTTATGTGTATTTGTATAAATATTTTCATAGAAATTTAGATGTGTATTTTGTATACATTTTTTTATACGTATTCATTTAATTTTATGTGTATTTTGTATATATATTTTTATAGAAATCTACGTTATTTTGTGTATTCGTATATATATTTTTAAACAAATTTACATAGTTTTATATGTATTTTGCATATCTATTTCAATACAAATTTACCTTAATGAATGTGCATTTTGTATATTTATTTTAATACAAATTTAAATATTTTATGTGTATTTTGGTACATATATGTTTTCTAAAAAATGCGTTATTCTATGGGTATTTGCATCTTTATTTTCATACAATTTTACATTATTTTATTAATATTCTGTGTATTTATTTTGATACGATTTTACCCTATTGTATTTGTGTTTTGTATATATTTTTTTCATTCATATTTGCATTATTTAATGTGTATATATATTTTATACAAATTTACGTTATTTAAAGTGTATTTGTTTATATATTTTCATTCAAATTTACATTATTTTATGTGTATTTTGTATATGTATTTCAAGACAAATTTACCTAATTTTATGTGTATTTTGTATATTTATTTTCATACAAATTTATATTATTTATGTGTATTTTTGTATGTATTTTTTATATATATTTTTATAGAAAATTGCGTTTTTTTTATGTGTATTCGTATATATATTTTGAAATAAATTTACCTTGTTTTATGTGTGTCTTGCATATCTATTTCAATACAAATTTACCATATTGTTTGTTCATTTTGTATATTAATTTTAATACAAATTTAATTATTTTATGTGTATTTTTGTATATGTATATTTATTAAAAAATATGCTTTATTTTATTGGTATTTTGAATCTTTATTTTCATACAAATTTACCTTATTTTACTGACATTCTGTGTATTTATTTTGATAAAATTTTACATTATTCTATGTGTATTTTGTATATATATTTTATAAAAATGTAAGCTAAATATGAATTGAAATCTATATACAAAATACATAAAATAATGTAAATTTGTATCAAAATATTTATACAAATTCACATATAATAGAGTAAATTTTTAAAAAAATATATAAACAAAATATACATTAAAAAATGTAAATACGTATAAAAAAATATGTACAAAATACACATATAATCATGTAATTCGTATCAAAATAAATAAACAAAATACCAATAAAATAATGTAAATTTGTGTGAGAAAACATATACAAAATACACATAAAATAACGCAAATTTCTATAAAAATATATGTACAAAAATGCACATAAAATAAAGTAAATTTGCATAAAAATATATATACAAAACACACATTAGATAATGTAAATGAGTAAAAAAATATGTATACAAAATACATAATAAATAATGTAAACTCGTATCAAATTAAATTAAGAAAATACCAATAAAATAATGTAATTTTGGATGAAAATATATATAGAAAATACACATAAAATAACCTAAATACAAATACAAATATACACATAAAATAATTTAAAATTAAAAGAAATAAATATAAAAAATAAACATAAAATAAGGTAAATTTGTAATGAAATATATGTAAAAATACACATAAAATAATATAAATTTGAATGAAAATATATATACAAATACACATAAAATAACATGAATTTGTATAAAATTTGTATCAAAATATATACGAATACACACAATAAAATAACGTAATTTTTAATGAAAATATATATACAAAATACACATAAAATACTGTAAATATGTAAGGAAAATATATACAAAATACACCTAAAATAATGTAAAATTGTATCAATATAAATGTACAGAATATCAATAAAGTAATGTAAAAATGAAAACAAAGATTATCTAATGTGTGTTTTGTATATATATTTTTATGCAAATTTATTTTATGTTCATTTTTGTACATATATTTTTTAAGAAATTTGCGTTATTTTATGTATATAGTTTTATATAAATTTACTTTATTTTATGTTTATTTTGTATATTTATATTTATACAAATACACATTCTTTTATTGGTATATTGTTTATTTATATTTATACGAATTTACATTATTTTATGTGTATTTTGTATATATTTTTTTATACGTATTTACTTAATTTTATGTGTATTTTGAATATGTATTTTTATAGAAATCTACGTTATTTTATGTGTATTCGTGTATATATTTTGAAACAAATTTACATTATTTTATATGTATTTTGCATATCTCTTTCAATACAAATTTACCTTATTGTATATGCATTTTGTATATTTATTTTCATTATTATTATTTATTATATATTATTATATAGAAGGGAATTTATCAGAAAATAAAGAAAGGGGAAACACATCTCAGGGGCCGGTACGTCGAACTATCTAGATTAGTTAAGAAAAACACCAGGATAGCAAAAAAGAACTATGAGATCAAAGTAGCTAATGAGGCGAAAAGTAATCCTTAGGGCTTCTTTCAGATGTATAGAACAAAAACACGGGAGAAAATTGGACCGCTGAAAACAAACACAGGGGAGCTAGTAGAAAATTACGAAAATATGAGCACATTGTTGAACGACTACTTCCTTTCAGTAATCACAAAGGAGGATCGAACGACTATACCGGAAAGAGTTCAGGTGTACGAGGGCGGGGATGGCGATAAATTGAGGGATGTAATCATTACCAGGCAAGTAGTTCAGGATGAGATAGATAAGCTTAAGAAGAACAAGTCGCCAGGTCCTGACGGGATATTTCCGAGGGTATTAAAGGAGTTAGGTGATGTAATCAGTGACCCACTAACCGACATCTTTAAGATGTCGGTAAATACTGGCTATGTGCCGAGCCTATGGAAAGTAGCTAATGTGACGCCGATTTTTAAAAAGGGGGACAGGTCAGTTGCTTCAAACTATCGCCCAATTAGCTTAACATCGGTTATAGGGAAGATGCTGGAGTCCATAATAGCCAGGAACATTCGGGAGCATTTAGAGAAACATAGCTTAATTCACGACTCGCAGCATGGGTTCACAAAAGGTAGGTCATGCCTCACCAATCTCTTGTCCTTCTACAATAAAGTATTTGAGGCGGTTGACAGAGATGAAAATTATGATGTAATCTATCTTGATTTTAGTTAAGCGTTTGACAAAGTTCCTCACCAACGACTGTTGCTTAAATTACAGGCTCACAGAGTAGAGGGTAAAGTTTTGAACTGGGTCAAGGCGTGGCTTAGCAAATAGGAAGCAAAGAGTGCAAATCAATAGTAAAAGATCTGACTGGGGATGTGTTACGAGTGGGGTCCCACAAGGCTCGGTATTAGGTCCACTTTTGTTTATTATTTATATCAATGACTTAGATACAGGAATTACTAGTGATGTTAGTAAATTTGCAGATGATACCAAGATCGGTAGAGTAATTGAGTCGGATCAGGACGCTAGTATTCTCCAAGGTGAACTCAACAGATTATATGACTGGGCGGATAAATGGCAGATGGAGTTCAATGTAGGGAAGTGCAGTATTCTGAGTGTAGCTAGGAACAACCCCTCACATAACTATTGCTTAAATGACACTCTCATAAGTAGGTCTGGGTGCGAGAGGGATTTAGGGGTCTTAGTGAGCTCTGATCTCCGTCCAAGGGCACAATGCATTCAAGCTAGAAATCGAGCTAATAGGGTACTGGGATTTATTTCAAGGAGCGTAAGCAACAGAAGCCCCGAAGTCTTCCTCAAACTATATTTAGCATTAGTTAGACCTCATCTTGACTATGCGGTTCGGTTCTGGTCACCTTACTATAGAATGGATATAAAAATGTTAGAATCGGTGCAGAGGAGAATGACTAAGATGATTCAGGGGTTGAGAAACTTGCCATACGAGGGAAGACTCAAACAGTTAAACTTGCATTCTCTAGAAAGGCGAAGGGTGCGTGGAGAAAAGATCGAGGTTTATAAATGGATGAAGGGCTTTAATAAGGGAGACATTCATAAGGTTTTGTTGGTAAGAGAACCGGGTAGATAAATTCAGATTCAACAGGGACATAGGCAAAAATTGGTTTACTAACAGGGTGGTGGATGAGGAGCTTAGGGTCAAAGGAGCTGCCTCGTACAGGCCTACCGGCCTCTTGTAGACTCCTGCGTTCTTATGTTCTTATGTTCTTATTTTAATACAAATTCAAATATTTTATGTGTATTTTGGTATCTATAATTTAAAAAAAAATCGTTATTTTATAGGTATTTTGCATCTTAATTTTCATACAAATTTACATTATTTTATTAATATTCTGTGTATATATTTTGATACGATTTTACATTATTCTATTTGTGTTTTGTATATATTTTTTTATACATATTTACATTATTTAATGCGTGCTTTGTATATATATTTCAAACAAAATTATGTTATTATATGTGTATTTGTTTATATATTTTCTTTCAAATTTACATTATTTTATGTGTATTTTGTATACAAAATACACATAAAATAACGTAAATTTGTATAAAACTTTATACAAAAATATACAAAAGTAATTAAATTTGTATAAAAATATATAAACAAAATACACATTAAATAATGTAAATACGTATAAAAGAAATGTACAAAATACACATATAATAATGTAATTCGTATCAAAATAAATAAACAAAATACCAATAAAATAATGTAAATTTGTATAAGAAAAGACATACAAAATACACATAAAAGAACGAAAATTTCTATAAAAATATATGTACAAAAATGCACATAAAAAAGTAAATTTGCAAAAAATTATATATACAAAACACACATTAAATAATGTAAATGCATATAAAAATATGTATACAAAATACCTATGAAATAATCTAAATTCTTATCGAATTAAATTAACAAAATACCAATAATATAATGTAATTTTTCGATGGAAATATATATAGAAAATACACATAAAATGACCTAAATACAAATACAAATATACACATAAAATAATTTAATATTAAATGAAATAAATATACAAAATAAACATAAAATAAGATAAATTTGTAATGAAATATATGAACAAAATACACATCAAATAATGTAAATTTATATGAAAATATATATACAAATACACAAAATACCATGAATTTGTATAAAAATATATATTCAAAATAAATATTAAATAATGTAAATGCGTATAAAAATATATATACAAAGTACATATAAAATAATGTAAACTCGTATCAAAATAAATCAACAAAATACCAATAAAATAATATAAATTTGAATAAAAAGAAATTTACAAAATACACATAACATAACTAAAATTTGTATTAAAATATATACAAAAATACATAGAAATAATTTGAATTTGTATAAAAATAGATATACAAGATACGCGTAAAACTAGGTAAATTTCTTTTGAAATATATATACAAAATACCAATAAAATATTGTAAAATTGTGTCAAAATATATAAACAAATACACATAAAATAATGTAAATTTGTATGAAAATAATATACAAAATACACATAGAATAAAGTCAATTCGTATCAAAATGAATGACCAGAATATCAATAAAATAATGTAAATTTGTATGAAAATAAAGATGCAAAATACCCATGAGATAAAGCATATTTTTATAAAAATACATATACACAATTAAATAATGTAAATTCGCGTCAAAATAAATAAACAAAATATCAATAAAAGAATGTGTATTTATATGAAAATAGATATACAAAATACACATGAAATAACATAAATTTGTATTAAACTATATACAAAAATACACAAAAATAATTTAAATTTGTATGAAAATAAATATACAAAATACACATAAAATTAGGTAAATTTGTATTTAAATACATACACAAAATACACTTAAAATAATGTAAATTTGAATGAAAATATATAAACAAATACACTTAAAATAACGTAAAATTGTATAAAATATATATACAAAATACACATTAAATAATGTAAATATATATAAAAAAAATATATACAAAACACAAATAGAATAATGTAAAATCGTATCAAAATGAATACACAGAATGTTATTAATGAAAATTAAGATGCAAAATACCCATAAAATACGCATTTTTTATAAAAATACATATACAAAAATACACATAGCATAATTAAATTTGTATTAAAATTAATATACAAAATGCATATACAATAAGGTAAATTTGTATTGAAAAAATATGCAAAATACACATAAAACAGTGTAAATTTATTTTAAAATCTATATACGAATACTCATAAATCAACGTAGATTTCTATAGAAATATATATACAAAATACACATCAAAATATATATATATATATATATATATATATATATATATATATATATATATATATATATATATATATATATATATATATATAAATATATATAAATATATATATATATATATATATATATATATATATATATATATATATATATAATACACATTAAATAATGTAAATTCGCGTCAAAGTAAATAAACAAAATATCAATAAAAGAATGTGTATTTGTATGAAAATAGATATACAATATACACATAAAATCACCTAAATTTGTATAAAACTATATACAAAAATACACAAAAATAATTTTAATTTGTATGAAAATAAAATTAGGTAAATTTGTATTGAAATACATTTACAAAACACATATAAAATAATGTAAATTTGAATGAAAATATATAAACAAATACACTTAAAATAACGTAAATTTGTATAAAATATATATAAAAAATACCCATTAAATAATATAAATATGTATAAAAAAATATATACAAAACACAAAAAGAATAATATAAAATCGTATCAAAATAAATACACAGAATATTAATAAAATAATGTAAATTTGTATGAAAATTAAGATGCAAAATACCCATAAAATAACGCATTTTTTATAAAAATATTTATACCAAGACACACATAAAATATTTGAATTTGTATTAAAATAAATATACAAAATGCACATACAATAAGGTAAATTTGTATTGAAATAGATATGCAAAATACATATAAAACAATGTAAATTTTTTTCAAAATACATATACGAATACACATAAAATAACGTAGATTTCTATAAAAATAAATATACAAAATACACATAAAATGAAGTAAATATGTATAAAAAAATGTAAACTTGTATCAAAATAAATAAACAAAATACTAATAAAAGAATGTGTATTGTATAAATATATATATATATATATATATATATATATATATATATATATATATATATATATATATATATATATATATATATATATATATATATATATATATATATATATATATATATATATATATATATATATATATATATATATATATATATATATATATATATATATATATATATATATATATATATATATATATATATATATATATATATTATTACTGCAACCAGACTATCTCTGTTGCTAACTACTGAATTATCAATTATTAACCTGTTGCTCCCTGAGCTAGTCGGCTAAGGGCTTATCAAATAGCCTTGGGCTATTTCAGAGGCATTGTCGAAACCTCCACAAAGTGTGAGAGTTAGTCTCATCTCAAAGGCCAAAGTGTACTCATCTCCTGAGGGTTCGGCTAGCAGCAAAAACAACTCTCACGTCATCAGCCGAGTCAGTGAGTCAGTAACCACTTACAAAGTGACCAGTGAACTATAGGAGGTGAACAATACTATGTTTCTCATATCTCATCATTTCTGTGTCCATCTTATCTTTTCATTCATCCATTCATCAGTGATTATCATCCATTTATTCATTGGTGGTGGTTATTATTATCTATTATTATTGTGTGTCATTGTGTGGGTTTCTTGTGCTTTCTTTTTCTCATTGTTATCTGTGTGTCATTTTGTCTTTGGTTTAATCTTCGTTTTGGTATATTATCTTGTTATTTTCCATACTCGTATTGAACTATTTTGTGCTTAATGACCTTCACACCATTTACTTGATTTAAACGACCATAAGGTCTTAAGAGCAAGTAACGTAATTACTCTCAGTTGCTACAGGTGTTGTAAATATTGTTTCTTACTTATACATTAAATTTATGTTAAGGACTATCTTCGTATTTTCATCACCTCATTTAATGTTCGGGTAACCAGTTTCTTAAATTATCACCCTAGACAAAACTACTGTGTCGCTCGTAACATTATTGGGGGCCTGTCCGGGATGATATGTAGTGGATTATTATAACTAATTCATTGTTATTTTCCACCACTTCATCTTCGCTAATCATTTATTGTTTCATGTATGTTCGTTCACCCCTAGTATCACTCCTATTACTTTTGTAATCACTGTGTCACTGTGTTTGTTGGTGCTGTTTCATGTGCAACGTGATTGAGTGTAGGGATTGACTGTGCCTTTAATAACTAACCACGCAAAGGCCTAGCGTGGAGACTTTATCAGCTCCTCATACTCTTAATTACGTTTTGCTCTGTTCGAATCTTTCCTGTGAGACACTTTCTCCCCATAGCCTACGAGACTCATTTTCTTTAGGAACCACTGACGTTCCGAATCAATTCAATACTTCACTCGACTCATAACTTGACCAGCTCAAACTCAAACGAGTACTTAATGCCAGATCCTGTTTGCAGATGTGGGTATTGCATTCTCTGGTCATTCTCCACCATAGGCGGATCCAGGGGGGGGGCCACGGGGCCATGGCCCCCCCCCAAACGCTCTGAGAGTATGTTTTGGCCCCCCCCAAAGAAATTCGTTACAGATACTGTCAGCCTCCCTCAATCATATACATATCATGTAGAACTCGATAGTCGATACTGCATCGCTCTACTACATAAAACAAAATCCAATTCTATGGCCTCAATGCACAAGCGAATCGGAATTAAGCGCTGAGAAGGAAGGCCTCTTCGGCCAATCAGCGATTAGGGAAAATACCAAGGTTGAGCTTCTTTATGAAGTCTGGCTCTGGCACTCGCCGAGCGCAGCTGAAGTGATAGACTACTGTGTCATCTGGACTGGACAACGACATTTGGCTCTTGCGAGAGTAGGTCCGATTTTTCAAAGAGGCACAACTGCATAAACATCGTGTTTTTGTCTTTAATACGCTCGTACATGTATGACATTTAGACGTGGGGATTTCAGTTATGATGATAGAAATAGGCCTATAAGCCATACTACGAGCAAAGCAAACACGAGCAAACATAATTGCATCTGAGCATTTCATTATTATTTATTATATCGCATGACAAGTGTATATGGTAAAGGTCAAAATTTACATATGGAGGCAAGAAGACGGGGTTGTCAAGATTAAAAAAGGTCAAGGCTGATGAAAGCAATGTTTTTAAATATTACGATGTGATTATTGTGATTCTTATATGTTATATATTAATATATGCTTAATAAAGACCAAAAGTATTCTGGATCTAATTCTTGAGTTATGCCCCTGAAAAGCACAATGCAATCCGATGTGACTTAATTCCATGTGTACAGTCCGTCGTCGATGAACAGTTGGCCCCCCCCAAAACTCAAGGCTGGATCCGCCCTTGTTCTCCACTGGCTCGTTATCTTCGTCGAAGTGTTATCTCTTCAGGGGTCGCTCCCCTATCAATTAATCTCATGCCAGGATTGTGAACTAGTTAATAGTTCAGGAGATTACTGTGTCACATTCCAAGCATCACTTTTAACCATTAGTGGTTACTAACAACTTTCGTACAACCGTTAAATCGACTTGTACATCAATCAAAATGGTGTTCAACGTAGAAGAGTTTGTCGGTAATCCCTCTGTGGAGGAACTTAAAACAGCAACTGTAACTGTGGAACAACTTAAATATATTGCTACAAACTATAATATTCCCTTCACTAGTCAAACAAGAAAACCCGAGTTAATGTCCCTAATTCTAGCTCATCTGGGTGACCCTGAGGAGGAGGCTGACCACCTCATGGAAAGCCCTACCTCTTTGGGTTCTGCAAACCCCGCAATCGCCCTAGAGATAGAGAGGGTGAAAATGCAGGCACTCCAGATGAAGCTAGAATATGAAAAAGAAGCAAGAGCACTTGAACACGAACGAAATGAAGAAAGTAAAACACGTGAAAGGAAGAAAGCACGTGAACGTGAACATCAACTCAGAGTTCTTAAGATGCAGACCTCATACGTGGGTACTCGAAACCCTAATATGTTGCAGATAACCAAATTTCTTCCTTTTATGCCTCAATTCTCGAATTACGATCCAGAAGCATTCTTTCGGGAATTCGAATCCTCTGCCATTCACTTCGATCTACCTAAGGAGGACTGGACATGGCTAGTCAAGCCCAAACTCAACGGTAAGGCCTTGGCAGTCCTAGACAATATCGAAGACAACTCAGATTACGAGGTAGTAAAAAGCGCTATTTTAGCAGCTTATGCAGTCACCACAGAGATATCGACAAACCTTCCGCAACATGAACAAGACATCTGGTCAAACATACTTGGAGTTTGCATCAGAGAAACTCCGAGCTTTGAGACACTGGCTTAAGTCGGCAGCTGTAACCACATATGACGATCTGGTAAACCTTGTAGCTCTAGAGGAATTCAAAAGGAAGATACCATACTCAATCATGTTGCACATCACTGATAAGGATGAGACTGAACTCTTAAAAGCCGCCAAATTGGCGGATGTCTTTTCACTAATACATCGCTCTATGCCCTCAGGAGACAAGAAACTTCAGCCTGTGGGTAAGTCAGGTGCAAGCTATAGCAAGGATGTAAAACCCGCAGAGTAGTGGTAGTGCCAAGTCTTTTCTCTCTTGCAGTTTTTGTAAAAAGGTGGGCCATCTCATAAAGAATTGTCCTGATCCTAGGTGTAAAGTAGCAAAGACCTCTACATTCTCTAAACCAGTCGCCTCTCTCAACACTCCTTCAGTACTTCCTCCCACTGACCCTTTTCAACCCTTCAGGTCTCAAGGTACTGTGGCTCTCAACACGGACTCTGAAGGGCACCCTCTCCAGATTATGCGGGATACTGCCTCTGCCCAATCTATCATTTTAAAATCCGCTCTTCCAGGGATTGAGCAGCAGTACACGGGGGAGAAGGTACTCCTTAAAGATTTTCATCAAACCTTTCCCATACCTCTGGCTAGGGTGCACTTAAACTGTCCGTTGGTTGTGGGAGCAGTTACCATTGCTGTCAGTGAGGATAATTCTCTTCCTATCCCTAATGCTAATTTCCTGTTGGCTAATGATCTGGCTGGGGGACTAGTCGTTCCACCTATCATAACTAATGTCTCCCCATTGCATTACAACCCTACAGCTGACATGGAAAAGGAGCAGCCTAACATTTTTCCTGAATGTGCAGTCACTCGAGCACAGTCTGTTGCCGCTGCTCCAGAGCCACCTCAGCCCTTACCAACCCTCCATCCTACGCCTCACGTTGGGGTTGGTAAGGTATTCACTGACCTCTTACTTGCTGAGGCTCAAAAAGACGATACCACCCTGTCTCGATTTCATACCCAAGCTATACCTAAAGACCAGATCACTTCCTCACCTTCTTTCTATTACCAGGATAAAATTCTTATGAGATTGTATAAACCACCTCAACTTTTAGATGATGCCACTTGGGCTGAGCTCCATCAAGTAGTCCTACCAGTCACCTTAAGAGAGCCAGTGATGGAGATCACTCATGGGAACCTAGCCGGCCATCATGGGATCAGGAAAACTTGTGAAGCTACTTAATGAGTTTTATTGGCCCGGTCTTAGGAAGGATGTTGCCTCATTTGTTAATTCTTGCCACACTTGCCAGGTAATGGGAAACCCAACCAGAATATCCCTCCTTATCCTCTTCAGCCCATCCAGGTGCCTGAAGAACCATTCTCAAAAATCATCATTGACATCGTGGGCCCATTACCCAAAACAAAGAAAGGTAACCAATACATCTCTGCCAAAACTGTTGTATCCAAACTTACACACTTGTTTACCACTTTTGGCATCCCCAGGGAGATTCAGAGTGACCGTGGCACTAATTTCACGAGCGATCTCTTCACGGCAGTTCTCACCGAGCTTGGCATCACACAAACTTTATCTACGGTGTACCATCCACAGTCACAGGGAGCTTTAGAAAGATGTCACCAAACACTGAAGGCTCTTCTTCGTAAATTTTGTCACGATCAGGACCAGGACTGGGACGAGGCTCTACCTTACGTCCTGTTTGCCATAAGAGAGACCCCTAACGAGTCCCTTGGAGTCTCCCCCTTTGAGTTACTGTATGGCCATAAGGTAAGAGGTCCCCTTAAAGTCATCAAGGACCAATTGCTTAATAACACCTCAAGCAAACTTGTCACTGTCACCCAGTATTTAGTTAAACTTAAAGACACACTAACCAAAGTTCGCTCCTTTGCCCGTGACAACCTCAAACAAACTCAAGGAGACATGAAGAAACACTTTGACACTAGAGCTAAAGTTAGAGAGTTCAAACCAGGTGATAAAGTCCTTGTCTTTATTCCAGTCCCAGGATCACCCCTGCAAACTAAATACCATGGTCCCTATACAGTCAATGAGAAGATCAGTGAACAAAATTACATTATAGACACTCCTAACCGCCGGAAAAGTACCCAGAAAATACACATTAACTTACTTAAATTATATAAAACTAGAGCTGGCCTTGCACCTGGCTCACCAGAGAGACCTGTATGTTCTATTTCGTTAGAAACCACCAATAATTCATCCATATTATGTAACCCATCTAATTACCTGTCCCATCTCTCATCCTCTCAATCAAAAGACATCCTATCCATCCTTCACCAGTTTAATGTGTTCAATGATCATCCAAACCTGTGTAACCTCACCTCTCATGACGTCAAGCTCCTCCCCGGCACCTCTCCTCTTCGTCACCCTCCATATCGCATAAGCCCCAGGAAACGTAACCAGATGAGGCAAGAGGTGGACTATCTACTCGAGCAGGGGCTGGCGAGACCCAGCCAGTCTCCTTGGGCGTCACCTTGTCTACTCGTCCCCAAGGAAGATGGACAGCTGCGTCTCTGCACCGACTACCGCAGGGTCAACGCTGTGACAGTCCCAGACGCCTACCCCCTGCCACGGATAGACGACTTGATCGATGAGGTGGGAAGGTCCCAGTATATAACAAAGCTGGATTTATTGAAGGGCTATTATCAAATTCCGCTCACAGAGAGAGCACAAGAGATATCCGCTTTCATCACTCCCTTTGGGCTCTACCAATATAATGTAATGCCTTTTGGGATGAGGAATGCCCCTTCAACCTTCCAGAGAGCCATGGATTATCTGTTACAGGATCTTATTGGAGTGTCCGTTTACCTAGACGACATTCTAATTTTTACAGAGCATTGGGAGCAGCACCTTACGAGACTCAGGGATGTGCTGACAAGGCTGCAGGCAGCCCACTTCACCGTGAAGCTGGCTAAGACTACCTTCAGCCGAGCAACGGTGACGTACCTGGGCCACGTGGTGGGCAATGGCAGAGTACGACCCAAGGAAGCCAACATCTCTGCCATCCTTGAATACCCTGCCCCCACTACTCGGAAGGCCCTGCGGCGCTTTCTGGGCATGGCAGGGTACTACAGGAGGTTCTGCCCTAACTTCGCGGCCGCCACTGTCCCTCTCACACGGCTCACGAGTGGAGCCGTACACTACTTGTGGACAGAGGATTGCCAGGCCGCCTTCGACCAACTCAAGAACTTCCTGGCCCAGGGTCCTGTACTCATCGCCCCAGACTTCACTCAGCCCTTTGCCCTGCAGACTGATGCCAGTGATGCCGCTCTTGGTGCTGTATTACTGCAGGAGGTGGAGGGTATCCTTCATCCAGTGGCGTACCACTCCAGGAAACTTAATATCCACCAGAGAAGATACAGCACCATTGAGAAAGAGCTCCTGGCCATCGTCTCAGCAATCCAGAAATTCGAATGCTACATACAGCCTGCTCAAGAACCACTCCAAGTCTACACAGACCACAATCCATTGGCCTTCCTCAATCGCAGCAAGTTTACCAATCAGCGACTTCTCAGATGGTCCCTGTTTCTCCAGCCCTACAACCTGAATGTCAACCACTTAAAAGGGAGGGAGAACATCATCGCCGACGCCCTATCTCGCATCTAAAAACTCGACTTGACCAGAAGTCAACCACTACGACTCCACTGGGCAACAACGGCTACCTACAACTACAAATTCTTCAGGAGGGAGGTATTACTGCAACCAGACTATCTCTGTTGCTAACTACTGAATTATCAATTATTGTACCTGTTGCTCCCTGAGCTAGCTTCGGCTAAGGCTTTAGGCTTATCAAATAGCCTTGGGCTATTTCAGAGGCATTGTCGAAACCTCCACAAAGTGTGAGAGTTAGTCTCATCTCAAAGGCCAAAGTGTACTCATCTCCTGAGGGTTCGGCTAGCAGCAACAACAACTCTCACGTCATCAGCCGAGTCAGTGAGTCAGTAACCACTTACAAAGTGACCAGTGAACTATAGGAGGTGAACAATACTATTTTTCTCATATCTCATCATTTCTGTGTCCATCTTATCTTTTCATTCATCCATTCATCAGTGATTATCATCCATTTATTCATTGGTGGTTATTATTATCTATTATTATTGTGTGTCATTGTGTGGGTTTCTTGTGCTTTCTTTTTCTCATTGTTATCTGTGTGTCATTTTGTCTTTGGTTTAATCTTCGTTTTGGTATATTATCTTGTTATTTTCCATACTCGTATTGAACTATTTTGTGCTTAATGACCTTCACACCATTTACTTGATTTAAACGACCATAAGGTCTTAAGAGCAAGTAACGTAATTACTCTCAGTTGCTACAGGTGTTGTTAATATTGTTGTTTCTTACTTATACATTAAATTTATGTTAAGGACTATCTTCGTATTTTCATCACCTCATTTAATGTTCGGGTAACCAGTTTCTTAAATTATCACCCTAGACAAAACTACTGTCGCTCGTAACATAATATATATATATATATATATAAATATATATATATATATATATATATATATATATATATATATATATATATATATATATATATATATATATATATATATATATATATATACAAAATACAAATAAAATAACGTAAATTTATATAAAACTATATGCAAAAATACACAAAAGTAATTAAATTTGTGTGAAAATAGATATACAAAATACATGTGTATTTTGTATATTTATTTTCATACAAATTGAAATTATTTTTGTTTATTTTTTTATATATTTTCATGCAAATTTTCGTTTTTTAATGTGTATTTTGTATATTTTTTTTTTCTACAAATATACGTTCTTTTATCTGAATTTTGTGTATTGAATTTGAAACGAATTTACCGCATTTTGTATATCTATTTTCATACAAATTAAAATACTTCTGTGTATTTTTGTATATAGTTTTATATAAATTTACGTTATTTTATGAGTATTTTGTATATTTATATTTATACAAATACACATTCTTTTATTGGTATTTTGTATATTTAATTTGATACGAATTTACATTATTTTATGTGTATTTTGTATACATTTTTTATACGTATTTACTTCATTTTATGTGTATTTTGTATATATATTTTTATAGAAATCTACGTTATTTTATGTGTATTCGTATATATATTTTGAAACAAATTTACATTGTTTTATATGTATTTTGCATATCTATTTGAATACAAATTTACCTTATTGTATGTGTTTTTTGTATATTTATTTTAATAAAAATTGAATTATTTGATGTGTATTTTGGTATATATATTTTTATAAATAAAAAAAATGCGTTATTTTATGGGTATTTTTATAAATATTTTGATACAAATCTACATTATTTTATGAATTTTGTATATACATTTCAATTCAAATTTAGATTATTTTATCTGTATTTTGTATATCTATTTTCATACGAATTTAATTACTTCTGTGTATTTTTTTATATAGTTTTATACAAATTTAAGTTATTTTATGTGTATTTTGTATATTTATATTTATACAAATACATATTCTTTTATTAGTATTTTGTTTATTTATTTTGATACGAATTTACATTATTTTATGTGTATTTTGTATACATTTTCTTATTCGTATTTACCTCATTTTATGTGTATTTTGTATATATATTTTTATACCAATCTACGTTATTTTATGTGTATTCGTATATATATATTTTTAAACAAATTTACATTGTTTTATATGAATTTTGCATATCTATTTCAATACAGAATTACCTTATTGTATGTGTATTTTGTATATTTATTTTAATACAAATAAATTTTTTCATGTGTATTTTGGTATATATATTTTTATAAAAAATGCGTTATTTAATGGGTATTTTGCATCTTTATTTTCATACAAATTTACATTGTTTTATTAATATTCTGTGTATTTATTTTGATACGATTTTACATTATTCTATTTGTGTTTTGTATATATTTTTTTTATACATATTTACATTATTTGATGTGTATTTTGTATATTTTAAAACAAATTTACGTTATTTTATGCGCATCTGTTAAAATATTTTGATACAAATTTACATTATTTTATGTATTTTGTATATATATATATATATATATATATATATATATATATATATATATATATATATATATATATATATATATATATATATATATATATATATATATATATATATATATATATATATATATATATATATATATATATATATATATATATATATATATATATATATATATATATATTGTATAAATTTAGTTTATTTTATGTATATTTTGTATATCTATTTTCATTTGTATCAAAATAAATGAACAAAATAGCAATAAAATAATGTTAATTTGTATGAGAAAACATATACAAATACACATAAAATAACGCAAATTTCTAAAAAAATATATGTACAAAAATGCACATAAAATAAAGTAAATTTGCATAAAAATATATATACAAAACACACATTAAATAATGTAAATGCGTACATAAAATAACCTAAATTTGTATAAAACTATATACAAAAATACACAAAAATATATGTACAAAAAACAAATAGAATAATGTAAAATTGTATCAAAATAAATACACCGAATATTAATAAAATAATATAAATTTGTATGAAAATAAAGATGCAAAATTCCCACCAAATAGCGCATTTCTTATAAAAATATATATACCAAAATACACATAAAATATTTAAATTTGTATTGAAATAAATATACAAAATGCACATACAATAAAGTAAACTTCTATTGAAAGAGATATGCAAAAATACATATAAAACAATGTAAATTTGTTTCAAAATATATATACGAATACACATAAAATAACGTAGATTTCTATAAAAATATATATACAAAATACACATATAATTAAGTAAATACGTATACAAAAATGTAAACAAAATACACATAAAATAATGTAAATTCGAAACAAAATAAATAAACAAAATACCAATAAAAGAATGTATATCTATTTATTTTAATACAAAATCAAATATTTTATGTTTTTTCGTATATATATTTTTATAAAAAATGCGTAATTTAATGGGTATTTGGATCTTAATTTTCATACAAATTTACATTATTTTATTAATATTTTCTGTATTTATTTTGATGCGATTTTCATTATTTTATTTGTGTTTTGTTTATATTTTTTTTATACATATTTACATTCTTTAATGTATTTTTTGTATATATATTTGATACATATTTACGTTATTTTAAGTTATTTTATGTGTATTTGTTTATATATTTTGACACAAATTTACAATATTTTATGGGTATTTTGTATATATATTTCAAAAGAAATTTACCTAGTTTTATGAGTATTTTGTATATCTTTTTTCATACAAACTCAAATTATTTTTATGTATTTTTGTATATATTTCAATACAAATTTTAGTTATGTTATGTGTATTTTGTAAATCTATTTTTATTCAAATATATATTAATTTATTGGTATTTTGTTGATTTATATTGATACGAATTTACATTATTTTATATGTACTTTGTATATATATTTTTATACGCATTTACATTATTTAATATTTATTTTGAATATATAATTTTATACAAATTCATGGTATTTTATGTGTATTTGTATATATATTTTCATATAAATTTACATTATTTTATGTGTATTTTGTACATATATTTCATTACAAATTTACCTTATTTTATGTTTATTTTGTATGTGTATTTTGTATATTTATATTTATACAAATACGCATTCTTTTATTGGTATTTCGTTTATTTATTTTGTTTCGAATTTACATTATTTTATGTGTATTTTCTTTACATTTTTTATACGTATTTACTTAATTTTATGTGTATTTTGTATATATATTTTTATAGAAATCTACGTTATTTTATGTGTATTCGTATATATAATTTTGAAACAAATTTACATTGTTTTATATGTATTTTTGCATATCTCTTTCTATTGAAGTTTACCTTATTGTATGTGCATTTTGTATATTTATTTCAATACAAATTTAAATATTTTATGTGTATTTTGGTATATATATTTTTATAAGAAATGCGCAATTTTATGGGAATTTTGCATCTTTATTTTCATACAAATTTACATTATTTTATTAATATTCGGTGTATTTATTTTGATACGATTTTACATTATTCTATTTGTTTTTTGTATATACTTTTTTATACATATTTACATTATTTAATGTGTATCTTGCATATATATTTTATACAAATTTATTATCTATTATCTATTTTCATACAAATACACATTCTTTTCATGATATTTTGTTTATTTATTTTGACACGAATTTACATTATTTGATATGTATTTTGTATATATATTTTTATACGTATTTACATAATTTCATATGTATTTTGTATATATATTTCTATAGAAATCTACTTTATTTTATGTGTATTCGTATATATATTTTGAAACAAATTTACATTGTTTTATATGTATTTTTGAATATCTCTTTAAATACAAATTTACCTTACTGTGTATGCATTTTGTATATTTATTTCAATACAAATTTAAATATTTTATGTGTATTTTGGTAAATATATTTTTATAAAAAATGCGATAATTTTGGGGAATTTTGCATCTTTATTTTCATACAAATTTACATTATTTTATTGATATTCTGTGTATTTATTTTGATACGATTTTACATTATTCTATTTGTTTTTTGTATATTGTATCTTGCATATATATTTTATACAAATTTACGTTATTTTAAGTGTATTTGTTTATATATTTTCATTCAAATTTACATTATTTGATGTATATTTTGTATATGTATTTCAATACAAATTTACCTAATTTTATGTGTATTTTGTATATTTCTTTTCAAACAAATTTAAATTATTTTTGTGTATTTTTAATATAGTTTTATACAAATTTAGGTTATTTTATGTACGCATTTACATTATTTAGTGTGTGTTTTGTATATATATATTTTTGCAAATTTACTTTATTTTATGTGCATTTTTGTACATATATTTTTAAAGAAATTTGCGTTATTTGTATATGTTTTCTCATACAAATTTACATTATTTTATTGCTATTTTGTTTATTTATTTTGATACGAATTACATGATTATATGTGTATTTTGTACATATTTTTTATACGTATTTACATTACTTAATGTGTATTTTGTTTATATATTTTTAAACAAATCTACGTTATTATATGTATTTGTATAAATATTTTGATACAGATTTACATTATTTTATGTATTTTGTATGTACATTTCAATTCAAATTTAGCTTATTTTAGCTGTATTTTGTATATATATTTTCATACAAATTTAATTATTTCTGTGTATTTTTGTATATAGTTTTATACAAATTTACGATATTTTATGTGTATTTTGTATATTTATATTTATACAAATACACATTCTTTTACTGGTATTTTGTTTATTTATTTTGATACGATTTTTATGAATATTTTGTATTCATTTTTTTATACGTATTTACTTCATTTTATGTGTATTTTGTATATATTTTTATAGAAATCTACGTTATTTTATGTGTATTCGTATATATATTTTGAAACAAATTTACATTGTTTTATATGTATTTTGCATATCTATTTCAATACAAATTTACCTTATAGTATGTGCATTTTTTATATTTATTTTAATACAAATTTTAATATTTTATGTGTATTTTGGTATATATATTTTTATAAAAAATGCGTGATTTTATGGCTATTTTGCATCTTTATTTTCATACAAATTTACATTATTTTATTAATATTCTGTGTATTTATTGTTGATACGATTTTACATTATTCTATTTATGTTTTGTATATATATTTTTTATATATATTTACATTATTTAATGTGTATTTTGTATATATATTTGATACAAATTTACGTTATTTTAAGTGTATTGTTTATATATTTTCATTCAAATTTCCATTATTTGATGTGTATTTTGTAGATGTATTTCAATACAAATTTACCTAATTTTATGTGTATTTTGTATATTTATTTTCATACAAATTGAAATTATTTTTGTGTATTTTTGAATATAGTTTTATACAAACTTAGGTTATTTTATGAGTATTTTGTATATCTATTTTCATACAAATACACATTCTTTTATTGATATTTTGTTTATTTATTTTGACGAGAATTTAAATTATTTAATGTGTATTTTGTATATATATATTTTTATACGTATTTACTCATTTCATGTGTATTTTGTATATATATTTCTATAGAAATCTACGTTATTTTATGTGTATTCGTATATATATTTTGAAACAAATTTACATTGTTTTATATGTATTTTTGAATATCTCTTTAAATACAAATTTACCTTACTGTATATGCATTTTGTATATTTATTTCAATACAAATTTAAATATTTTATGTGTATTTTGGTAAATATATTTTTATAAAAAATGCGATAATTTTGGGGAATTTTGCATCTTTATTTTCATACAAATTTACATTATTTTATTGATATTCTGTGTATTTATTTTGATACGATTTTACATTATTCTATGTGTTTTTTTTATATATATATTTTTATAAACATTTACATTATTTAATGTGTATCGTGCATATATATTTTATACAAATTTACGTTATTTAAGTGTATTTGTTTATATATTTTCATTCAAATTTACATTATTTGATGTATATTTTGTATATGTATTTCAATACAAATTTACCTAATTTTATGTGTATTTTGTATATTTCTTTTCAAACAAATTTAAATTATTTTGTGTATTTTAATATAGTTTTATACAAATTTAGGTTATTTATGCATTTACATTATTTAGTGTGTGTTTTGTATATATATATTATTGCAAATTTACTTTATTTTATGTGCATTTTTGTACATATATTTTTATAGATATTTGCGTTATTTGTATATGTTTTCTCATACAAATTTACATTATTTTATTGCTATTTTGTTTATTTATTTTGATACGAATTACATGATTATATGTGTATTTTGTACATATTTTTTATGTATTTACATTACTTAATGTGTATTTTGTTTATATATTTTTAAACAAATCTACGTTATTATATGTATTTGTATAAATATTTTGATACAGATTTACATTATTTTATGTATTTTGTATGTACATTTCAATTCAAATTTAGCTTATTTTAGCTGTATTTTGTATATATATTTTCATACAAATTTAATTATTTCTGTGTATTTTTGTATATAGTTTTATACAAATTTACGATATTTTATGTGTATTTTGTATATTTATATTTATACAAATACACATTCTTTTTGTATTTTGTTTATTTATTTTGATACGATTTTTATGAATATTTTGTATTCATTTTTTTATACGTATTTACTTCATTTTATGTGTATTTTGTATATATTTTTATAGAAATCTACGTTATTTTATGTGTATTCGTATATATATTTTGAAACAAATTTACATTGTTTTATATGTATTTTGCATATCTATTTCAATACAAATTTACCTTATAGTATGTGCATTTTTTATATTTATTTTAATACAAATTTTAATATTTTATGTGTATTTTGGTATATATATTTTTAAAAAAAATGCGTGATTTTATGGCTATTTTGCATCTTTATTTTCATACAAATTTACATTATTTTATTAATATTCTGTGTATTTATTGTTGATACGATTTTACATTATTCTATTTATGTTTTGTATATATATTTTTTATATATATTTACATTATTTAATGTGTATTTTGTTTATATATTTGATACAAATTTACGTTATTTTAAGTGTATATGTTTATATATTTTCATTCAAATTTCCATTATTTTATGTGTATTTTTTATATGTATTTCAATACAAATTTACCTAATTTTATGTGTATTTTGTATATTTATTTTTGTGTATTTTTGAATATAGTTTTATACAAACTTAGGTTATTTTATGAGTATTTTGTATATCTATTTTCATACAAATACACATTCTTTTATTGATATTTTGTTTATTTATTTTGACGAGAATTTAAATTATTTAATGTGTATTTTGTATATATATATTTTTACGTATTTACTCATTTCATGTGTATTTTGTATATATATTTCTATAGAAATCTACGTTATTTTATGTGTATTCGTATATATATTTTGAAACAAATTTACATTGTTTTATATGTATTTTGAATATCTCTTTAAATACAAATTTACCTTACTGTATATGCATTTTGTATATTTATTTCAATACAAATTTAAATATTTTATGTGTATTTTGGTAAATATATTTTTATAAAAAATGCGATAATTTTGGGGAATTTTGCATCTTTATTTTCATACAAATTTACATTATTTTATTGATATTCTGTGTATTTATTTTGATACGATTTTACATTATTCTATTTGTTTTTGTATATATTTTTTTATACACATTTACATTATTTAATGTGTATCTTGCATATATATTTTATACAAATTTACGTTATTTTAAGTGTATTTGTTTATATATTTTCATTCAAATTTACATTATTTGATGTATATTTTGTATATGTATTTCAATACAAATTTACCTAATTTTATGTGTATTTTGTATATTTCTTTTCAAACAAATTTAAATTATTTTTGTGTATTTTTAATATAGTTTTATACAAATTTAGGTTATTTTATGTACGCATTTACATTATTTAGTGTGTGTTTTGTATATATATATTTTTGCAAATTTACTTTATTTTATGTGCATTTTTGTACATATATTTTTAAAGATATTTGCGTTATTTGTATATGTTTTCTCATACAAATCTACATTATTTTATTGCTATTTTGTTTATTTATTTTGATACGAATTACATGATTATATGTGTATTTTGTACATATTTTTTATACGTATTTACATTACTTAATGTGTATTTTGTTTATATATTTATAAACAAATCTACGTTATTATATGTATTTGTATAAATATTTTGATACAGATTTACATTATTTTATGTATTTTGTATGTACATTTCAATTCAAATTTAGCTTATTTTAGCTGTATTTTGTATATATATTTTCATACAAATTTAATTATTTCTGTGTATTTTTGTATATAGTTTTATACAAATTTAAGATATTTTATGTGTATTTTGTATATTTATATTTATACAAATACACATTCTTTTACTGGTATTTTGTTTATTTATTTTGATACGATTTTTATGAATATTTTGTATTCATTTTTTTATACGTATTTACTTCATTTTATGTGTATTTTGTATATATTTTTATAGAAATCTACGTTATTTTATGTGTATTCGTATATATATTTTGAAACAAATTTACATTGTTTTATATGTATTTTGCATATCTATTTCAATACAAATTTACCTTATAGTATGTGCATTTTTTATATTTATTTTAATACAAATTTTAATATTTTATGTGTATTTTGGTATATATTTTTATAAAAAATGCGTGATTTTATGGCTATTTTGCATCTTTATTTTCATACAAATTTACATTATTTTATTAATATTCTGTGTATTTATTGTTGATACGATTTTACATTATTCTATTTATGTTTTGTATATATATTTTTTATATATATTTACATTATTTAATGTGTATTTTGTATATATATTTGATACAAATTTACGTTATTTTAAGTGTATTGTTTATATATTTTCATTCAAATTTCCATTATTTGATGTGTATTTTGTAGATGTATTTCAATACAAATTTACCTAATTTTATGTGTATTTTGTATATTTATTTTCATACAAATTGAAATTATTTTTGTGTATTTTTGAATATAGTTTTATACAAACTTAGGTTATTTTATGAGTATTTTGTATATCTATTTTCATACAAATACACATTCTTTTATTGATATTTTGTTTATTTATTTTGACGAGAATTTAAATTATTTAATGTGTATTTTGTATATATATATTTTTATACGTATTTACTCATTTCATGTGTATTTTGTATATATATTTCTATAGAAATCTACGTTATTTTATGTGTATTCGTATATATATTTTGAAACAAATTTACATTGTTTTATATGTATTTTTGAATATCTCTTTCAATACAAATTTACCTTACTGTATATGCATTTTGTATATTTATTTCAATACAAATTTAAATATTTTATGTGTATTTTGGTAAATATATTTTTATAAAAAATGCGATAATTTTGGGGAATTTTGCATCTTTATTTTCATACAAATTTACATTATTTTATTGATATTCTGTGTATTTATTTTGATACGATTTTACATTATTCTATTTGTTTTTTGTATATATATTTTTTATACACATTTACATTATTTAATGTGTATCTTGCATATATATTTTATACAAATTTACGTTATTTTAAGTGTATTTGTTTATATATTTTCATTCAAATTTACATTATTTGATGTATATTTTGTATATGTATTTCAATACAAATTTACCTAATTTTATGTGTATTTTGTATATTTCTTTTCAAACAAATTTAAATTATTTTTGTGTATTTTTAATATAGTTTTATACAAATTTAGGTTATTTTATGTACGCATTTACATTATTTAGTGTGTGTTTTGTATATATATATTTTTGCAAATTTACTTTATTTTATGTGCATTTTTGTACATATATTTTTAAAGATATTTGCGTTATTTGTATATGTTTTCTCATACAAATTTACATTATTTTATTGCTATTTTGTTTATTTATTTTGATACGAATTACATGATTATATGTGTATTTTGTACATATTTTTTATACGTATTTACATTACTTAATGTGTATTTTGTTTATATATTTTTAAACAAATCTACGTTATTATATGTATTTGTATAAATATTTTGATACAGATTTACATTATTTTATGTATTTTGTATGTACATTTCAATTCAAATTTAGCTTATTTTAGCTGTATTTTGTATATATATTTTCATACAAATTTAATTATTTCTGTGTATTTTTGTATATAGTTTTATACAAATTTACGATATTTTATGTGTATTTTGTATATTTATATTTATACAAATACACATTCTTTTACTGGTATTTTGTTTATTTATTTTGATACGATTTTTATGAATATTTTGTATTCATTTTTTTATACGTATTTACTTCATTTTATGTGTATTTTGTATATATTTTTTATAGAAATCTACGTTATTTTATGTGTATTCGTATATATATTTTGAAACAAATTTACATTGTTTTATATGTATTTTGCATATCTATTTCAATACAAATTTACCTTATAGTATGTGCATTTTTTATATTTATTTTAATACAAATTTTAATATTTTATGTGTATTTTGGTATATATATTTTTATAAAAAATGCGTGATTTTATGGCTATTTTGCATCTTTATTTTCATACAAATTTACATTATTTTATTAATATTCTGTGTATTTATTGTTGATACGATTTTACATTATTCTATTTATGTTTTGTATATATATTTTTTATATATATTTACATTATTTAATGTGTATTTTGTATATATATTTGATACAAATTTACGTTATTTTAAGTGTATTGTTTATATATTTTCATTCAAATTTCCATTATTTGA
Source organism: Eriocheir sinensis (assembly GCF_024679095.1). Classification (NCBI taxonomy): domain Eukaryota; kingdom Metazoa; phylum Arthropoda; class Malacostraca; order Decapoda; family Varunidae; genus Eriocheir; species Eriocheir sinensis. The sequence goes on from NW_026111520.1 coordinate 504,529, forward strand.
TGTGTATTTTGTAGATGTATTTCAATACAAATTTACCTAATTTTATGTGTATTTTGTATATTTATTTTCATACAAATTGAAATTATTTTTGTGTATTTTTGAATATAGTTTTATACAAACTTAGGTTATTTTATGAGTATTTTGTATATATATTTTCATACAAATACACATTCTTTTATTGATATTTTGTTTATTTATTTTGACGAGAATTTAAATTATTTAATGTGTATTTTGTATATATATATTTTTATACGTATTTACTCATTTCATGTGTATTTTGTATATATATTTCTATAGAAATCTACGTTATTTTATGTGTATTCGTATATATATTTTGAAACAAATTTACATTGTTTTATATGTATTTTTGAATATCTCTTTAAATACAAATTTACCTTACTGTATATGCATTTTGTATATTTATTTCAATACAAATTTAAATATTTTATGTGTATTTTGGTAAATATATTTTTATAAAAAATGCGATAATTTTGGGGAATTTTGCATCTTTATTTTCATACAAATTTACATTATTTTATTGATATTCTGTGTATTTATTTTGATACGATTTTACATTATTCTATTTGTTTTTTTGTATATATTTTTTATACACATTTACATTATTTAATGTGTATCTTGCATATATATTTTATACAAATTTACGTTATTTTAAGTGTATTTGTTTATATATTTTCATTCAAATTTACATTATTTGATGTGTATTTTGTATATGTATTTCAATACAAATTTACCTAATTTTATGTGTATTTTGTATATTTCTTTTCAAACAAATTTAAATTATTTTTGTGTATTTTTAATATAGTTTTATACAAATTTAGGTTATTTTATGTACGCATTTACATTATTTAGTGTGTGTTTTGTATATATATATTTTTGCAAATTTACTTTATTTTATGTGCATTTTTGTACATATATTTTTAAAGATATTTGCGTTATTTGTATATGTTTTCTCATACAAATTTACATTATTTTATTGCTATTTTGTTTATTTATTTTGATACGAATTACATGATTATATGTGTATTTTGTACATATTTTTTTATACGTATTTACATTACTTAATGTGTATTTTGTTTATATATTTTTAAACAAATCTACGTTATTATATGTATTTGTATAAATATTTTGATACAGATTTACATTATTTTATGTATTTTGTATGTACATTTCAATTCAAATTTAGCTTATTTTAGCTGTATTTTGTATATATATTTTCATACAAATTTAATTATTTCTGTGTATTTTTGTATATAGTTTTATACAAATTTACGATATTTTATGTGTATTTTGTATATTTATATTTATACAAATACACATTCTTTTACTGGTATTTTGTTTATTTATTTTGATACGATTTTTATGAATATTTTGTATTCATTTTTTTTATACGTATTTACTTTTTATTTTGTATATATTTTTATAGAAATCTACGTTATTTTATGTGTATTCGTATATATATTTTGAAACAAATTTACATTGTTTTATATGTATTTTGCATATCTATTTCAATACAAATTTACCTTATAGTATGTGCATTTTTTATATATTTTAATACAAATCTTAATATTTTATGTGTATTTTGGTATATATATTTTTATAAAAAATGCGTTATTTTATGGCTATTTTGCATCTTTATTTTCATACAAATTTACATTATTTTATTAATATTCTGTGTATTTATTGTTGATACGATTTTACATTATTCTATTTATGTTTTGTATATATTTTTTTTATATATATTTACATTATTTAATGTGTATTTTGTATATATATTTGATACAAATTTACGTTATTTTAAGTGTATATGTTTATATATTTTCATTCAAATTTCCATTATTTGATGTGTATTTTGTAGATGTATTTCAATACAAATTTACCTAATTTTATATGTATTTTGTATATTTATTTTCATACAAATTTGAATTATTTTTGTGTATTTTTAAATATAGTTTTATACAAACTTAGGTTATTTTATGAGTATTTTGTATATCTATTTTCATACAAATACACATTCTTTTATTGATATTTTGTTTATTTATTTTGACGAGAATTTAAATTATTTAATGTGTATTTTGTATATATATATATATTTTTATACGTATTTACATCATTTCATGTGTCTTTTGTATATATATTTCTATAGAAATCTACGGTATTTTATGTGTATTCGTATATTGATTTTTAAACAAATTTACACTTTTATGTGCATTTTGTATATTTTTTCAACACAAATTTACCTTATTGTACGTGCATTTTGTATATTAATTTTAATACAAATTTAATTATTCTATGTGTATTTTTGTATATATATTTTTAAAAAAATATGCTTTATTTAATGGGTGTTTTGCATCTTTATTTTCATACAAAATTACATTATTTTATTGATATTCTGTGTATTTATTTTGATACAATTTTACATCATTCAATGTATATTTTGTATATCTATTTTATACAAATGTACTTTATTTTTTGTGAATATGTTTTTATTTCATACAAATTTACTTTATTTTGTGTATTTTGTACATGTATTTAAATACAAATTTAACTAATTATATGTGTATTTTGTATATCTATTTTCATACAAATTGAAATTTAATTTTTTGGGTTTTTTGTATATATTTTTATTCAAATTTTCGTAATTTTATGTGTATTTTGTATATTTATTTTCCTACAAATATACGTTCTTTTATCGGGATTTTTATTATTTATTTTGATACGAATTTTTTTTTTTTAGGTGTATTTGATATATATATTTTTATACTTATTTACATAATTTTATATGTATTTTGAATATATATTATCATAGAAATGTACTCTATATGTTTATACAAAAAAACACAAAAATAATTTAAATTTGTATGAAAATAAATATACAAAATACACATAAAATTAGGTAAATTTGTATTTAAATACATATACAAAATACACTTAAAATAATGTAAATTTGAATTAAATTATATGAACAAATACACTTAAAATAACTTTAATTTGTATAAAATATATATAAAAAATACACACTAAATAATGAAAATATGTATACAAAAATATATACAAAACACAAATAGTATAATATAAAATCGTATCAAAATATATACACAGAATATTAATAAAATAATGTACATTTGTATGAAAACTAAGATGCAAAATACCTATAAAATAACGCATTTTTTATAAAATTATATATACCAAAATACACATAAAATATTTGAATTTGTATTAAAATAAATATACAAAATACAAATACAATAATGTAAATTTGTATTGAAATAGATATGCAAAATACATATAAAACAATGTAAATGTGTTTCAAAATATATATACGAATACACAAAAAATAACGTAGATTTCTATAAAAATATATATATATATATATATATATATATATAATATATATATATATATATATATATATATATATATATATATATATATATATATATATATATATATATATATATATATATATATATATATATATATAAATACAGTAAATTCTATAAATATTTATACAAAATACACATATAATAACGTAAATTTAAAAAAAAATATATAAACAAAATACACATTAAGTAATGTAAATACGTATAAAAAAATATTTACGAAATACATAAATAATCTAGTCATTCGTATCAAAATAAATCAACAAAAAACTAATTAAATAATGTAAATTTGTATGAGAAAACATATACAAAATACACATAAAATAACGTTATAAATTTGTATGAAAATATATATAAATACACATAAAATAACATGATTGTATAAAATTTGTAAAATATATATAATACATACATAAAATAATATAAATTTATGAAAATATATATACAAAATACACATAAATAATTTAAATTCGTGAAAAATATATACAAAATACACATAAAATAATGTAAATTTGTAAAAAAAAATACACAAAATTCAATATATATATATATATATATATATATATATATATATATATATATATATATATATATATATATATATATATATATATATATATATATATATATATATATATATATATATATATATATATATATATATATATATATATATATATATATATATATATATATATATATATATAAAAATATATACAAAAATACACAAAAATAATTTAAATTTGTTTGAAAATAGATATGCAAAATACACATAAAGTTAGTCAAATTTGTATTGAAATACATATACAAAACTCATATAAAATAATGTAAATTTGTATGAAAATATATAAACAAATACATATAAAATCACGTAAATTTGGATTGAATATATATACAAAATATACAATAAAGATTTTAAATATGTATAAAAATATATTATATTATATATATTTTTATTGATATTTGCGTTATTTATGTGTATTTTGTATATGTTTTCTCATAGAAATTTACATTATTTTATTGGTATTTTGTCTATTGATTTTGATACGAATTACATGATTTTTTGTGTATTTTGTACATTTTTTTATACGTATTTACATTATTTAATGTGTATTTTGTTTATATATTTTTCTACAAATTTACGTTATTATATGTGTATTTGTATAAGTATTCTGATACAAATTTACATTATTTTATGTATTTTGTATATATATTTCAATTCAAATTTATCTTATTTTATGTGTATTTTGTATATCTATTTATTTTAATACAAAATCAAATATTTTATGTTTTTTCGTATATACATATTTTTATAAAAAATGCGTTATTTTATGGGTATCTAGCATCTTAATTTTCATACAAATTTACATTATTTTATTAATATTTTCTGTATTTATTTTGATACGATTTTACATTATTTTATTTGTGTTTTGTACATATTTTTTTTATACATATTTACATTATTTAATGTGTTTTTTGTATATATATTTGATACAAATTTACGTTATTTTAAGTGTATATGTTTATATATTTTCATTCAAATTTACATTATTTTATGTGTATTTTATATATGTATTTCAATACAAATTTACCTAATTTTATATGTTTTTTGTATATTTATTTTCATACAAGTTTAAATTATTTTTGTGTAATTTTGTATATAGTTTTATAAAAATTTAGGCTATTCTATGTGTATTTTGTATATCTATTTTCATACAAATACACATTCTTTTCATGATATTTTGTTTAATTTTGTTTTGACACGAATTAACATTATTTAATGTGTATTTTGTATATATATTTTTATACGTATTTACATTATTTCAAGTGTATTTTGTATATATATTTCTATAGAAATCTGCGTTATTTTATGTGTATTCGTATATATATTTTGAAACAAATTTACATTGTTTTATGTGTATTTTGCATATTTTTTCAATACAAATTTACCTTATTGTATGTGCATTTTGTATATTAATTTTAATACAAATTTGAGTACTCTATGTGTATTTTTGTATATGTATTTTTAAAAAAATATGCTTTATTTTATGGGTATTTTGCATCTTTATTTTCATACAAATTTACATTATTTTATTGATATTCTGTGTATTTATTTTGATATGATTTTACATTATTCTATGTGTATTTTGTATATATATTTTATATAAAATGTATTTGTTTTCATTTCATACAAATCTACTTTATTTTATGTGTTTTTTGTACATGTATTTAAATACAAATTTAACTAGTTATATGTGTATTTTGTATATCTATTTTGTATGTATATTTTCATAGAAATTTAATCTGTTTTATGAGTATTCGTATATATATTTTGATACAAATTTACATTATTAATGTGTATTTTGCATATCTATTTCAATACAAATTTACTTTAATGTACGTGCATTTTGTATATTTATTTTAATACAAATTTAATTATTTTATATGTATTTTTGTTTATATATTTTTATGCAAATATGCGTTATTATATGGATATTTTGCATCTCTATTTTCATACAAATTTACATTTTTTTATTGATATTCTCTTTTTTTATTTTGATGCGATTTAACTTTATTCTATTTGTTTTTTATATATATATATATATATATATATATATATATATATATATATATATATATATATATATATATATATATATATATATATATATATATATATATATATATATATATATATATATATATATATATATATATATATATATATATATATATATATATATATATATATATATATTTTCATTTTGTGTATATATTTTATCGAAATTTATAGAATTTTATGTGTTTTTGTTTATATGTTTCATACATATTTACATTATTTTATGTGTTTTTGTATATATATTTTCACGTATTTAAATTATTTTATGTGTATTTTGTATATACATTTTCATAAAAAAATTACGTTATTTTATTGTGTGTATAAGTATATATTTTGATACAAATTTTATAGAAATTCATGTTATTTAATGTGTATTTGTATATATATTTTCATACAAATTTATATTATATTATGTGTATTTTTTCATATATTTTATTACAAATTTACCTTATTTTATGTTTATTTTGTATATTTATTTCATTCAATTTTCAATTATTTTATGTGTATATTTGTATTTGTATTTAGGTTATTTTATGTGTATTTTGTATATATATTTTCATCTAAAATTACATTATTTTATTGGTATTTCTTAATTTAATTCGATACGAATTTAGATTATTTCATAGGTATTTTGTATACATATTTTTATATTCATATACATTATCTAATGTGTGTTTTGTATATATATTTTTATGCAAATTTATTTAATGTTCATTTTTGTACATATATTTTTATCGAAATTTGCGTTATTTTATGTATATAGTTTTATATAAATTTACGTTATTTTATGTGCATTTTGTATATTTATATTTATACAAATACACATTCTTTTATTGGTATATTGTTTATTTACATTTATACGAATTTACATTATTTTATGTGTATTTTGTATACATTATTTTATACGTATTTACTTAATTTTATGTGTATTTTGTATATGTATCTTTATAGAAATCTACGTTATTTTATGTGTATTCGTATATATATTTTGAAACAAATTTACATTATTTTATATGTATTTTGCATATCTATTTCAATACAAATTTACCTTATTGTATGTGCATTTTGTATATTTATTTTAATACAAGTTCAAATATTTTATGTGTATTTTGGTATCAATAATTTTATAAAAAATGCGTTATTTTATAGGTATTTTATATCTTATTTTTCATTTTATATGTACTTTGTATATATATTTTTATACGCTTTTACATTATTTAATATTTATTTTGAATATATATTTTTATACAAATTCATGGTATTTTATGTGTATTTGTATATATATTTTCATATAAATTTACATTATTTTATGTGTATTTTGTACATATATTTTATTACAAATCTACCTTATTTTATGTTTATTTTGTATGAGTACACATACAAAATAAACATAAAATAAGGTAGATTTGTAATAAAATATATGTACAAAAAACACATAAAATAATGTAAATTTATATGAAAATATATATACAAATACACATAATTTCATTCAAATTTACATTATTTTAAGTGTATTTTGTATATGTATTTAAATACAAATTTACCTAATTTTATGTGTATTTTGTATATTTATTTTCATTCAAATTTACATTATTTTTTGTGTTTTTTTGTATAAACATATAGAGTAAATTTCTATGAAAATATATATTCAAAATACATATAAAATTATGTAAATAAGTATAAAAATATATATATCAAATACACCTAAAAAAATGAAAATTCGTATCAAAATAAATAAAGAAAATTCCGATAAAAGAACGTATATTTGTAGGAAAATAAATATACAAAATACACATAAAATTACAAAAAAATTTATAAAAATATATACAAAAAACAAACAAAAAATTTCAATTTGTATGAAAATAGATATACAAAATACACATATAATTAGTTAAATTTGTATTTAAATACATGTACAAAATACACATAAAATAATGTAAATTTGTATGAA
>NW_026111520.1:517500-541302 GCF_024679095.1 Eriocheir sinensis
GAAGCAAAATACCAATAAAATAACGCATTTTTTTTATAAAAATATATATACCAAAATACACATAAAAAATTTAAATTTGTAATAAAATAAATATACAAAATACACAAATTTAATTATTTTATGAGTTTTTTGCATCTTTATTTTCATACAAATTTACATTATTTTATTGATATTCTGTGTATTTATTTTAATTCGATTTTACATTATTCTATGTGTATTTTGTATATATATTTTATACAAATATACGTTATTTTATGTGTATTTGTTTTCATTTCATACAAATTTTCATTATTTTATGTGTATTTTGTGCATGTATTTAAATGTGTATTTTGTATATTTATTTTCCTACAAATATACGTTATTTTATCGGAATTTTCTTTATTTATTTTGATACTAATTTACATTATCTGAGGTATATTTGGTATATATATTTTTATACTTATTTACATCATTTTATATGTATTTTGTATGTATATTTTCATAGAAATTTACTCTATTTTATGAGTATTCGTATATATATTTTGATAAAAATTTACTTTATTGATGTGTATTCTGCATATCTATTTCAATACAAATTTACTTTATTGTATATGCATTTTGTATATTTATTTTAATAAAAAAATAATTATTTTATATGTATTTTTGTATATATATTTTTATACAAATATCCGTTATTATATGAGTATTTTGAATCTTTATTCTCATACAAATTTACATTATTTTATTGATATTCTGTTTATTTATTTTGATACGATTTTACTTTATTCTATGTGTATTTTGTATATATATTTTTATACATATTTAAATTATTTAATGTATATTTTGTATCTATATTTTTTCCAAATTTATGTTATTTTATGTGTATTTGTTTATATATTTTCATACAAATTTATATTATTTTTTGTGGGTTTTGTATATGTATTTCAATACAAATATGCCTAATTTTATGTGTATTTTCTATATCTATTTTCAAAAAAATTAAAAATATTTTTGTGTATATTTGTATATATTTTTTATACAAATTTTAGTTATTTCATTTGTATTTCGTATATATATTTTCCTACAGATATACATTCTTTTATTGGAATTTTGTTTATTTATTTTGATACGAATTTACATTATTTTATGTGTATTTTGTAAATATATTCTCATAAAAATCTACCTTATTTTATTGTGTGTATTCGTATATAATTTGTTACAAATTTTATACAAATTCGTGTTATTTTATGTGTATTTGTATATATATTTTCATACAAATTTACATTATTTTATGTGCATTTTTACATATATTTCATTAGAAATTTACCTTATTTTATGTTTTTTTTAAATATTTATGTCATTCAATTTCAAATTATTTAATGTGTATATTTGTCTTTGCGTTATTTTATGTGTATTTTTATATGTTTTCTCATATAAATTTACATTATTTTATTGGTATTTTGTTTATTTATTTTGATACGAATTATATGATTATTTTTATATTTTGTACATATTTTTTTATACGTATTTACATTATTTAATGTGTATTTTGTTTTTATATTTTTATATGAAGTTTACGTAATTATATGTGTATTTGTAAAATTATTTTGATACAAATTTACTTTATTTTATGTGTTTTGTACATATATTTCAATTCAAATTAAGCTTATTTTGTGTGTATTTTATATATTTCACACAAATTTAATTACTTCTGTGTATTTTGTATATAGATTTATATAAATTTACGTTATTTTATGAGCATTTTGTATAATTATATTTATACAAATACACATTCTTTAATTGGTATTTTTTTTATTTATATTTGCACTAATTTACATTATTTTATGTATTTTTACATTTTTTTATACGTATTTACTTAATTTTATGTGTATTATGTATATGTATTTTTATAGAAATCTACGTTATTTAATTTGTATTCGTATATATATTTTGAAACAAATTTACATTATTTTATATGTATTTTGCATATTTATATATATATATATATATATATATATATATATATATATATATATATATATATATATATGTATATATATATATATATATATATATATATATATATATATATATATATATATATATATATATATATATATATATATATATATATATATATATATATATATATATATATATATATATATATATATATATATATATATATATATATATATATATATATTTTAAATATGAATAATTTTATGGGTATTTTACATCTTTGTTTTCATTTTAACATTACTTTATTGATATTCTGTACATTTATATTGATACAATTTTACATTATTCTAGGTGTATTTTGTATATATTTTCCTTACATATTTACATTATTTTATGTGTATTTTGTATATATATTTTTCTACGTATTTACATTATTTTATGTGTATAAACAAATGTATACAAAATACACATAAAATAATGTAAATTCGTATCAAAATAAATAAACAAAATACCAATAAAAGAATGTGTATTTGTATAAATATAAATATACAAAATACATATAAAATAACGTAAATTTGTATAAAACTATATACAAAAATACACAGAAGTAATTAAATTTGTATGAAAATATATATACAAAATAAAAATAAAATAAGATAAATTTGAATTGAAATGTATATACAAAATACATAAAATAATGTAAATTTGTATCAAAATATTTACACAAATACACATTTAATGACGTTAATTTGTTTTAAAATATATAAACAAAATACACATTAAATAATGTAAACACGTATAAAAAACATGTACAAAATACACATATAATCATGTAATTCGTATCAAAATAAATAAACAAAATAGCAATAAAATAATAATAATAATAATAAATGGTCTATTCATTTGTAGGAAGCCATTAAATAATGTAAACTCGCGTCAAAATAAATAAACAAAATATCAATAAAAGAATGTGTATTTGTATGAAAATAGATATAGAAAATACACATAAAATAACCTAAATTTGTATAAAACTATATACAAAAAAACACAAAAATAATTTAAATCTGTAAGAAAATAAATATATAAAATACACATAAAATTAGGTAAATTTGTATTGAAATACATATACAAAATACACTTAAAATAATGTAAATTTGAATGAAATTATATAAACAAATACATTTAAAATAATTGTATAAAATATATATAAAAAATATAAAAATATAATTTGTATAAAATATATATAAAAAATACAAATTAAATAATGAAAATATGTATAAAAATATATATACAAAACACAAATAGTATAATATAAAATCGTATCAAAATATATACACAGAATATTAATAAAATAATGTAAATTTGTATGAAAACTAAGATGCAAAATACCTATAAAATAATTATATATACAAAAATACACATAAAATATTTGAATTTGTATTAAAATAAATATACAAAATGCACATACAATAAGGTAAATTTGTATTGAAATAGATATGCAAAATACATATAAAACAATGTAGATTTGTTTCAAAATATATATACGAATACACAAAAAATAACGTAGATTTCTATAAAAATATATATACAAAATACACATAAAATTAAGTAAATACGAATAGAAAATGTATACAAAATACACATAAAATAATGTAAATTCGTATAAATATAAATAACCAGAATACCAATAAAAGAATGTGTATTTATATCAATATAAATATACAAAATGCACATAAAATAACGTAAATTTGTATAACACTATATACAAAAATACACAGAAGTAATTAAATTTGTATGAAAATAGATAAACAAAATACACACAAAATAAGCTAAATTTGAATTGAAATATACATACAAAATACATAAAATAAAGTAAATTTGTTTCAAAATATTTTTTACAAATACACATATAATAACGTAAATTTGTATAAAAATATATAAACAAAATACATATTAAGTAATGTAAATACGTATAAAAAAAATATGTACAAAATACACAAATAATCATGTCATTCGTATCAAAATAAATAAACAAAAAACTAATTAAATAATGTAGATTTGTATGAGAAAACATATACAAAATACAGAAAAATAACGCAAATTTTTTTAAAAATATATGCACAAAAATGGACATAAAATTAATTTGCATAAAAAAATATATACAAAACACACATTAGATAATGTAAATGAGTATAAAAATATGTATACAAAATACTTATGAAATAATCTAAATTCGTATCGAGTTAAATTCAGAAAATAACAATAAAATAATGTAATTTTGGATGAAAATATATATAGAAAACACACATAAAATAACCTAAGTACAAATAGAAATATACACATTAAATAATTTAAAATTGAATGAAATAAATATACAAAATAAACATAAAATAAGGTAAATTTGTAATAAAATATATGTAAAAATACACATAAAATAATATAAATTTGTATGAAAATATATATACAAATACACATAAAATAACATGAATTTGTATAAAATTTGTTTCAAAATATATACGAATACACACAATAAAATAACGTAATTTTTTATGAAATTGTATATAAAAAATACATAAAATAATTTAAATACGTAGAAAAATATATTTACAAAATACACATAAAATGATGTAAACTCGTAACAAAATAAATACACAAAATTCCAATAAAATAACGTAGATTTCTATAGAAATATATATACAAAATACACATGAAATGATGTAAATACGTATAAAAATATATATACAAAATACATATTAAATAATGTAAATTCGTGACAAAATAAATAAGGAAAATATCAATAAGAGAATGTGTATTTGTATGAAAATACATATATAAAATGCACATAAAATAACGTAAATTTGTATAAAACTATATATAAAAATACACAAAAATAAATTAATTTGTATGTAAATAAATTTACAAAATACACATAAAATTAGGTAATTTTGTATTGAAATACATATACAAAATACACATAAAATAATGTAAATTTGAATGAAAATATATAAACAAATACACTTAAATTAACGTAAATTTGTATAAAATATATATACAAAATACTCATTAAATAATGTAAATATGTATAAAAAATATATATACAAAACACAAATAGAATAATGTAAAATCGTATCAAAAAAATACACAGAATGTTAATAAAATATTGTAAATTTGTATGAAAATAAAGATGCAAAATACCCATAAAATAACGCATTTTTTAAAAATATATTTACAAAAATACACACAAAAATTAATTTGTATTAAAATAAATATACAAAATACACATACAATAAGGTAAATCTGTATTGAAATAGATATGCAAAATACATATAAAACAATGTAAATTTGTTTCAAAATATATATACGAATACACAAAAAATAACGTAGATTTCTATAAAAATATATATACAAAATACACATAAAATGAGGTAAATACGTATAAAAAATGTATACAAAATACACATAATTTAATGTAAACTCGTATCAAAATAAATAAACAATATACCAATAAAAAAATGTGTATTTGTATTAATATAAATATACAAAATACATACAAAAATACACAAAAATAATTTAAATTTGTATGAAAATAAACATACAAAATACACATAAAATTAGGTAAATTTGTATTGAAATTTATATACAAAATACGCATAAAATAATGAAAATTTGAATAAAAATATATAAAAAAAGCTTTAAATAACGTAAATTTATATATATATATATATAAAAATATATCCACAAAATACACATTAAATAATGCAAATATGTATGAAAAAAATATATACAAAACACAAGTAGAATAGTGTAAAATCGTATCAAAATAAATACACAGAATATTAGTAAAATAATGTAAATTTGTATGAAAATATAGATGCAAAATACCCATAAAATAACGCATTTTTTATAATATATATATATATATATATATATATATATATATATATATATATATATATATATATAATATATATATATATATATATATATATATATATATATATATATAATATATATATATATATATATATATATATATATATATATATATACCAAAATACACATAAAATATTTAAATTTGTATTAAAATAAATATACAAAATGCACATTCATTAAGGTAAATTTGTATTGAAATACATATGCAAAATACATATAAAACAATTTAAATTTGTTTCAAAATATATATACGAATACACAAAGTAACGTAGATTTCTATAAAAATATATATACAAAATACACATAAAATGAAGTAAATAAGTATAAAAAAGTATACAAAATACACATATAAATTTGTATGAAAATATATATACAAATACACATAAAATAATATGAATTTGTATAAAATTTGTTTCAAAATATATACGAATACACACATTAAAATGACGTAAATTTTTATGAAAATGTATATACAAAATACACATAAAATAATTTAAATACATAGAAAAATATATATACAAAATACACATGAAATAATGTAAATTCGTATCAAAATAAATAAACAAAATTCCAATAAAAGAATGTATATTTGTAGGAAAATATATATACAAAATACAAATAAAATAAGTAGAATTTGTATAAAAATATATACAAAAATACAAAAAAATAATTGGAATTTGTTTGAAAATATATATACAAAATACACATAAAATTAGGCAAATTTGTATTGAAATACATAAAAAAAATTCACATAAAATTATGTAAATTTGTATGAAAATATATAAACAAATACACATAAAATAACGTAAATTTGGATAAAATATATATACAAAATAAACATTAAATAATGAAAATATCAAAAAAAAAATATATATATATATATATATATATATATATATATATATATATATATATATATATATATATATATATATATATATATATATATATATATATATATATATATATATATATATATATATATATATATATATATATACAAAATACACATAGAATAATGTTAAATCGTATCAAAATAAATAAACAGAATATCAATAAAATAATGTAAATTTGTATGAAAATAAAGATGCAAAATACCCATATTGTAACGCATATTTGCATAAAAATATATATACAAAAATACACATAAAATAATTTAATTTGTATTAAAATAAATATACAAAATGCACATATAATAAAGTAAATTTGTATTGAAATAGATATGCAAAATACACATAAATAATGTAAATTTGTATCAAAATATATATACGAATACACATAAAATAGAGTAAATTTCTATGAAAATATACATACACAATACATATAAAATGATGTAAATAACTATAAAAATATATATATCAAATACACCTAAACAATGTAAACTCGTATCAAAATAAATAAACAAAATTCCGATAAAAAACGTATATTTGTAGGAAAATAAATATACAAAATACACATAAAATAACGAAAATTTGTATAAAAATATATACAAAAAAAAACACGAAAATAATATCAATTTGTATGAAAATTGATATACAAAATACACATATAATTAGTTAAATTCATATTTAGATACATGTACAAAATACACATAAAATAATGTAAATTTGTATGAAATGAAAACAAATACACATAAAATAAGGTACATTTGTATAAAATATATATACAAAATACACATAGAATAATGTAAAATCGTATCAAAATAAGTACACAAAATATCAATAAAATAATTTAAATTTGTATGAAAATAAAGATGCAAAATACCGATAAAATAAAGCATATTTAAAAAAATATATATAAAAAAATACACATAGAATAATTAGATTTGTATTAAAATTAATATACAAAATGCACATACTATAAGGTAAATTTGTATTGAAAAAAAATGCAAAATACACAGAAAACAGTGTAAATTTGTTTCGAAATATATAAACGAATACACATAAAATAACGTAGATTTCTATAGGAATATATATACAAAAACACATGAAATGATGTAAATACGTATAAAAATATATATACAAAATACACATTAAATAATGAAAACTCGAGTCAAAATAAATAAACAAAATATCAAGAAAAGAATGTGTATTTGTATGAAAATAAATATACAAAATACACATAAGATAACCTAAATTTGTATAAAACTATATACAAAAATACATAAAAATAATTTAAATTTGTATGAAAATAAATATACAAAATACACATAAAATTAGGTAAATTTGTATTTAAATACATATACAAAATACACATAAAATAATGTAAATTTGAATGAAAATACATGAACAAATACACTTAAAATAACGTAAATTTGTATAAAAAAATATATACAAAACACAAATAGAATAATGTAAAATCGTATTAAAATAAAAAAAAAGAATATAAATAAAATAATGTAAATTTGTATAAATAAAGAATAAAAATAAATAAATAACATTTTTTTATTTATAAAAATATATATATACAAAATTCACATAAAAAATAAATTTGTATTAAAATAAATATATAAAAACACATACAATAAATTAAATTTGTATAGATATGCAAAATACATATAAAACAATGTAAATCTGTTTCAAAATATATATACGAATACACATAAAATAACGTAGATTTCTATAAAAATATATATACAAAATACACATAAAATGAGGTAAATACGTATAAAAAAATGAATACAAAATACATATAAATTAATGTAAATTCGTATCAAAATAAATAAACAAAATACCAATAAAAGAATGTGTATTTGTATAAATATAAATATACATAATACACATAAAAAGTATTATATAAATTTACGTTATTTTATGCGTATTTTTTATATTTATATTTATACAAATACACATTCTTTTATTGGTATTTTGTTTATTTATTTTGATACGAATTTACATTATTTTATGTGTATTTTGTATACATTTTTTTATACGTATTTACTTCATTTTACGTGTATTTTGTATATATATTTTCATAGAAATGTACGTTATTTTATGTGTATTCGTATACATTTTTTAAACAAATGTACATAGTTTTATATGTATTTTGCATATCTATTTCAATACAAATTTAAATTAGTGTATGTGTATTTTGTATAATTATTTTAACATAAATTTAAATTTTTTATGTGTATTTTGGTATATATATTTTTATAAGAAAATGTGTTATTTTATGGGTATTTTTCTTCTTTATTTTCATACAAATTTACATTATTTTATTAATATTCTGAGTATTTATTTTGATACAATTTTACAATATTCTATTTGTGTTTTCTATATATTTTTTTTTATATATTTTTATATTATTTAGTTTGTATTTTGAATATATATTTCATACAAATTTACGTTATTTTAAGTGTATTTGTTTATGTATTTTCATTCAAATCTACATTATTTTATGTGTATTTTGTATACGTATTTAAACAAATTTACCTAATTTTATGTGTATTTTGTATACTTATTTTCATACAAGTTTAAATAATTTTTTGTGTATTTTTGTATATATTTTTATACAAAATTAGGTTAATTTATGTGTATTTTGTATATCTATTTTCATACAAATACACATTCTTTTATCGATATTTTGTTTACTTATTTTGACGCGAATTTACATTATTTAATGTGTATTTTGTATATATATTTTTATACGTATTTACATCATTTCATGTGTATTTTGTATATATATTTCTATAGAAATCTACGTTATTTTATGTGTGTTTGTAAATATATTTTGAAACAAATTTACACTGTTTTATGTGTATTTTGCATATTTTTTCAATACAAATTTTCCTTATTGTATGTGCATTTTGTATATTAATTTTAATACAAATTTAATTATTCTACGTATATTTTTGTTTATGTAATTTTATAAAAATATGCTTTATTTTATGGGTATTTTGCATCTTTATTTTCATACAAATTTGCATTATTTTATTGATACTCTGTGTATTTGTTTTGATACGATTTTACATTATTCCATGTGTATTTTGTATATATATTTTATACAAATGTACGTTATTTTATATGTAATTGTTTTCATTTCATACAAATTTACATTATTTTATGTGTATTATGTACATGTATTTAAATTCAAATTTAACTAATAATATGTGTATTTTGTATATCTATTTTCATACAAATTGATTTTTTTTTGTGTATATATTTTTATACAAATTTTTGCTATTTTATGTGTATTTTGTATATTTATTTTCCAAAAAATATACGTTATTTTATCGGAATTTTGTTTATTTATTTTGATACGAATTTACATTATTTTAGGGGTATTTGGTATATATATTTTTCTACTTATTTACATCTGTGGAACATCATCTCTCCTCCTCTAAACCTCACCTTCTCTTCCTTACCGAAACACAGGTTTCTGAGGCTACTGACAGCAATCTCTACTCTGTTCCCTCCTACTATCTCTATCCTAAATTTCAATCCAAAGCTGGATGTTGCGCCTACGTGCGCAACGACATCACTTGCTCTCGTGCCCACGACCTTGACTCTTCTGAATTTTCCACCATCTGGTTAAGACTTCACTGTCATTCTATTACTAAATACATCTGTGCTGTTTATCTCTCACCTAACTCTACCAACTATGTAAAATTCTTTGACTATTTGAATTCTAAAGTGGAGCACATCTTGACCCACTCTCCCTTCGCTGAAATCTCCATCCTAGGAGATTTCAATGTTCACCACCAGCTTTGGCTTTCATCCTCTTTCACTGACCATCCTGGTGAACAAGCCTACAACTTTGCTATCCTCAACGACCTAGAGCAGTTGGTCCAGCACCCTACACGTATTCCTGACCGTCTTGGAGATCGGCCCAACATTCTAGACCTCTTCCTTACCTCAAACCCTTCTGCTTATTCTGTCAAACTGTTCTCTCCGTTGGGCTCCTCCGATCACAATCTTATTTCTGCATCCTGTCCTATCGCTCCTGTACATCCTCTGGACCCACCGAAGAGGCGATGCTTCTGGCATTTGCTTCAGCTCGGTGGGACGACCTGAGGATGTACTTTTCCGATTTCCCGTGGAATGATTATTGCTTCCAGGATAGAGACCCTCTGTGTGTGCTCAGCGCATCACAGAGGTGATTGTCTCTGGAATGGAGGCATACATTCCTCGTTCTTTCTCTACTCCTCACGCTAAAAAGCCTTGGTTTAATCACGCTTGTTCTCGTGCTGTCAATGATAGAGAGGTAGCTCACAAAAGATACCAGAGCCTTCAAACTAATGCTAATTATGAACTTTACATTTCTGCCCGAAATCGTGCCAAATCTATTCTCCGACTAACCAAAAATTCTTTCATTAATAGAAAATGTCAAAACCTTGCTTTCTAACTCTTCCCGTGACTTCTGGCATCTAGCCAAAACATCTCCTCCAACTTCACTTCTTCATCTTTCCTCCACTCTCAGTCCTGACGGCAACACTGCCGTCTCATCTATCTCTAAGGCTGAACTCTTCTCTCAAACTTTTTCTAAAAACTCCACTCTGGACGATTCTGGGCATATTCCTCCTACTCATCCCCCCTCTGACTCCTTTATGCCTGTTATAAAGATTCTTCAAAATGATGTTTTCTATGCCCTCTGGCCTCAATCCTCAGAAGGCTTATGGACCTGATGGAGTGCCTCCTATTGTCCTTAAAACTGTGCCTCCGTGCTGTCACCCTGCCTGGTCAAACTCTTTCGCCTCTGCCTGTCAACATCTACCTTTCCTTCTTGCTGGAAGTATGCCTTCACACAGCCTGTACCTAAGAAGGGTGACCGCTCCAATCCCTCAAACTACCGTCCTATTGCTTTACTTTCTTGTCTATCTAAAGCTTTTGAATCAATCCTTAACCGTAAGATTCAAAAGCACCTTTCCACTTCTGACCTTCTATCTGATCGCCAGTATGGGTTCCGCAAGGGGCGTTCTACTGGTGATCTCCTAGCCTTCTTAACTGACTCTTGGTCATCCTCTCTTAGCCGTTTCGGTGAAACTTTTGCTATTGCGCTGGACATATCAAAAGCTTTTGATAGGGTCTGGCACAAATCTTTGCTTTCTAAACTACCCTCCTACGGTTTCTATCCTTCTCTCTGTACCTTTATCTCCAGTTTCCTTTCTGACCGTTCTATTTCTGCCGTGGTAGACGGTCACTGTTCTTCCCTAAATCTATTAACAGTGGTGTCCCACAGGGTTCTGTCCTATCTCCCACTCTTTTTCTGTTGTTCATTGATGATCTTCTTTCCAAAACGAACTGTCCTATCCATTCCTACGCCGATGATTCCACTCTGCATTATTCAACTTCTTTTAATAGAAGACCCACCCTTCAGGAACTTAACGACTCAAGGCTGGAGGCTGCAGAACGCTTAGCCTCAGACCTTACTATTATTTCCGATTGGGGCAAGAAGAACCTGGTGTCCTTCAACGCCTCAAAAACAGTTTCTCCACATAACCACTCGACACAATCTTCCAAACAACTATCCCTATTCTTTGACAACACCCAGCTATCACCTTCCTCAACACTAAACATCCTCGGTCTATCCTTAACTCAAAATCTCAACTGGAAACTTCATATCTCATCTCTTACTAAATCAGCTTCCTCGAGGCTGGGCGTTCTGTACCGTCTCCGCCAGTTCTTCTCCCCTGCACAGTTGCTGTCCATATACAGGGGCCTTGTCCGCCCTCGTATGGAGTATGCATCTCATGTGTGGGTGGGCTCCACTCACACAGCTCTTCTGGACAGAGTGGAGGCAAAGGCTCTTCGTCTCATCAGCTCTCCTCCTCATACTGATAGTCTTCTACCTCTTAAATTCCGCCGCAATGTTGCCTCTCTTTCTATCTTCTATCGATATTTCCACGCTGACTGCTCTTCTGAACTTGCTAACTGCATGCCTCCCCCCCTCCCGCGGCCCCGCTGCACTCGACTTTCTACTCATGCTCATCCCTATACTGTCCAAACCCCTTATGCAAGAGTTAACCAGCATCTTCACTCTTTCATCCCTCACGCTGGTAAACTCTGGAACAATCTTCCTTCATCTGTATTTCCTCCTGCCTACGACTTGAACTCTTTCAAGAGGAGGGTATCAGGACACCTCTCCTCCCGAAACTGACTTATCTTTCGGCCACCTCTTTGGATTCTTTTTAGGAGCAGCGAGTAGCGGGCTTTTTTTTTTTATTAATGTTTACTTTTTTGTGCCCTTGAGCTGTCTCCTTTGCTGTAAAAAAAAAAAAAAAAAATTTTGTATGCATATTTTCATAGAATTTTACTCTATTTTATGTGTATTCGTATATATCTTTTGATAAAAATTTACATTATTTATGTGTATTTTGCATATCTATTTTAATATAAATTTACTTTATTGTATGTGAATTTTTACATTTATTTTAATACAAATTTAATTATTTCATGTGTATTTTTGTATATTTATTTTTATTACATTTACATTATTTTATTGATATTTTGTTCATTTATTTTTATACGAGTTAATATTATTTTATGTGTATTTTGTATATATATATTTTTTTTATACATATTTACATTATTTAATGTCTATTTTGTATATATATTTTATCCAAATATACGTTATTTTATGTGTATTTCTTTATATATTTTCATACAAATTTACATTATTTTATGTGTATTTTGTATATGTATTTCAATACAAATTTGCCTAATTTTATGTGTATTTTGCATATCTATTTTCAAACTAGTTTAACTTATTTTTGTGTATTTTTGTATATATTTTTATAAAAAAAATTGTTATTTTATTTGCATTTTGTATATATATTTTCCTACAAATATTCACCCTTTTATTGGAATTTTGTCTATTTATTTTGATACGAATTTACATTATTTTATGTGTGTTTTGTATATATACTTTTCTACGTATTTAAATTATTTTATGTGAATTTTGTATATACATTTTCATAAAAATTTACGTTATTTTCTTGTGTGTATTCGTATATATTTTGAAACAAATTTTATACAAATTCATGTTATTTTATGTGTATTTTTATATATATTTTCATACAAATTTAGATGTGTATTTTGTATTCCTTTTTTTAATACGTATTTACTTAATTTTATGTGCATTTTGTATATATATTTTTATAGAAATCTACGTTATTTTGTGTATTCGTATATATATTTTTAAACAAATTTACATAGTTTTATATGTATTTTGCATATATATTTCAATACAAATTTACCTTAATGAATGTGCATTTTGTATATTTATTTTAATACAAATTTAAATATTTTATGTGTATTTTGGTACATATATATTTTCTAAAAAATGCGTTATTTTATGGGTATTTGCATTTTCATTTTCATACAATTTTACATTATTTTATTAATATTCTGTGTATTTATTTTGATACGATTTTACCCTATTCTAGTTGTCTTTTGTATATATTTTTTCATTCATATTTGCATTATTTAATGTGTATTTTGTATATATATTTTATACAAATTTACGTTATTTAAAGTGTATTTGTTTATATATTTTCATTCAAATTTATATTATTTTATGTGTATTTTGTATATGTATTTCAATACAAATTTACCTAATTTTATGTGTATTTTGTATATTTATTTTCATACAAATTTATATTATTATGTGTATTTTTGTATGTATTTTTTATATATATTTTTATAGAAAATTGCGTTTTCTTATGTGTATTCGTATATATATTTTGAAATAATGTAAATTTGTGTGAGAAAACATATACAAAATACACATAAAATAACGCAAATTTCTATAAAAATATATGTACAAAATGCACATAAAATAAAGTAGATTTGCATAAAATATATACAAAACACACATTAGATAATGTAAATGAGTAAAAAAATATGTATACAAAATACCTATGAAATAGTCTAAACTCGCATCAAATTAAATTAAGAAAATACCAATAAAATAATGTAATTTTGGATGAAAATATATATAGAAAATACACATAAAATAACCTAAATACAAATACAAATATACACATAAAATAATTTGAAATTAAAAGAAATAAATATAAAAATAAACATAAAATAAGGTAAATTTGTAATGAAATATATGTAAAAATACACATAAAACAATATAAATTTGAATAAAAATATATATACAAATACACATAAAATAACATGAATTTGTATAAAATTTGTATCAAAATATTTACGAATACACACAATAAAATAACGTAATTTTTTATGAAAATATATATACAAAATACACATAAAATATTGTAAATATGTAAGGAAAATATATACAAAATACACCTAGAATAATGTAAAATTGTATCAATATAAATGTACAGAATATCAATAAAGTAATGTAAAAATGAAAACAAAGATTATCTAATGTGTGTTTTGTATATATATTTTTATGCAAATTTATTTTATGTTAATTTTTGTACATATATTTTTAAAGAAATTTGCGTTATTTTATGTATATAGTTTTCTATAAATTTACTTTATTTTATGTTTATTTTGTATATTTATATTTATACAAATACACATTCTTTTATTGGTATATTGTTTATTTATATTTTTACGAATTTACATTATTTTATGTGTATTTTTTATATATTTTTTTATACGTATTTACTTAATTTTATGTTTATTTTGTATACATATTTTTATAGAAATCTACGTTATTTTATATGTATTCGTGTATATATTTTGAAACAAATTTACATTATTTTATATGTATTTTGCATATCTATTTCAATACAAATTTACCTTATTGTATGTGCATTTTGTATATTTATTTTAATACAAATTCAAACATTTTATGTGTATTTTGGTATCTATAATTTAAAAAAGGCGTTATTTTATAGGTATTTTGCATCTTAATTTTTATACAAATTTACATTATTTTATTAATATTCTGTGTATATATTTTGATACGATTTTACATTATTCTATTTGTGTTTTGTATATATATTTTTTATACATATTTACATTATTTAATGTGTCTTTTGTATATATATTTCAAACAAAATTATGTTATTATATGTGTATTTGTTTATATATTTTCTTTCAAATTTACATTATTTTATGTGTATTTTGTATACAAAATACACAAAAAATAACGTAAATTTGTATTAAACTTTATACAAAAATATACAAAAGTAATTAAATTTGTATAAAAATATATAAACAAAATACACATTAAATAATGTAAATTTGTATAAAAAAACACATACAAAATACACATAAAAGAACGGAACTTTCTATAAAAATATATGTACAAAAATGCACATAAAATAAAGTAAATTTGCATAAAATTATATATACAAAACACACATTAAATAATGTAAATGCGTATAAAAATATGTATACAAAATACCTATGAAATAATCTAAATTCTTATCGAATTAAATTAACAAAATACCAATAAAATAATGTAATTTTTCGATGGAAATATATATAGAAAATACACATAAAATAACCTAAATACAAATACAAATATACACATAAAATAATTTAATATTAAATGAAATAAATATACAAAATAAGCATAAAATAAGGTAAATTTGTAATGAAATATATGTACAAAATAC
This sequence comes from Eriocheir sinensis, assembly GCF_024679095.1. Lineage (NCBI taxonomy): Eukaryota > Metazoa > Arthropoda > Malacostraca > Decapoda > Varunidae > Eriocheir > Eriocheir sinensis. Next base: position 533,918 of record NW_026111520.1, read on the forward strand.
ACATCAAATAATGTAATTCGTATCAAAATAAATAAACAAAATACCAATAAAAAAATGTAAATTTGTATAAGAAAACACATACAAAATACACATAAAAGAACGGAAATTTCTATAAAATTATATGTACAAAAATGCACATAAAATAGAGTAAATTTGCATAAAATTATATTACAAAACACACATTAAATAATGTAAATTCGTATAAAAATATGTATACAAAATACCTATGAAATAATCTAAATTCTTATCGAATTAAATATATATATATATATATATATATATATATATATATATATATATATATATATATCTATATATAGAGATAGACATATACATCTATATATACAGACAAATATATAGATATATATATATATATATATATATATATATATATATATATATATATATATATATATATATATATATATATATATATATATATATATATATATATATATATATATATATATATATATATATATATATATATATATCAAATACACCTAAAATAATGAAAATTCGAATCAAAATCAATAAACAAAATTCCGATAAAAGAACGTACAAATTTACATTATTTTAAGTGTATTTTGTACATGTATTTAAATACAAATTTAACTAATTATATGTGTATTTTGTATATCTATTTTCATACAAATTGAAATTTATTTTTTTGTTTTTTTGGATATATTTTTATTCAAATTTTCGTAATTTTATGTGTATTTTGAATATTTATTTTCCTACAAATATACTTAAGAATTATAATGCTTGTAGAAACTGTACAAGCAAGGAAATAAATAAAAATAATGGCATAAATTAATTACCTAAGTTGAAAAAAATCGGTATCAAAAGAGATTTGAACATATATAATATAATATTAATATACTAGTGTAATACTTTGGTATAAAACAAGACTAGCTGTCAATGGCATAAAACAAGACTAGAAACAAAATAAGTGTATCAGAAACAAAATAATTAGTGTATCCTTGAAATAAATAAATCTAGTCTACTGTCCATAGGTACCTCTAGACTACCACCATTTTGGGAGTAAAATAGACTGTCTATGGGTCACAGACTCATCACAGTGGTTCCCTGATATTGGCAGGTATAATTCATAAATATTTGCTATTTGTTATTAACATAATAATAAATCTAAATGCTGAATTTCATGTGCCAGCAGATAAAACTAAGTAGAAACTTGAAATTCTTGAATTAATAAATATCTCCATAAGACTCCATTCCTAGAATCTTAGGACATAATAAGAAAGACATATGAGTGACATACATTAGCCATAGTTTTAAAGCAAATGATCCTATGGGAAAAGAAACTAATATTTTCAATAAAACTTAGGAAAGCAAGTAAGCATCAGCTCATGAAACAGAAAATAATGGCAAAATTCGATTATATACCAAACTTGAAAAAAAAAATCAGAATCAAAGGAGATTCTAATATTTATATTGTAATGTTGTAGTATAAAAATAAGACTAGATGTCAGTGGCATTAAACATGATTGAATAGGCATTATATAATACTAGAACTAACAAAATAAGTGTATCCTTCAACTGGCTTCAAACAAATAAATCCAGTCCACACCTCCACACCAAACCAGAACACCATATTGGTTTGAGAGTGAAATATCTGTGGGTCACACATAGTGGGGTATTCCCTGATATTGGCAGGCATAAATATTTGTTCTTATAACTCATTTGTTATTACCATAATAACAAATCTCAATGCTGAATAATGAATTAAAAGTGCCGGCAGATACAACTAAGTAGCAACTAAGCTGCAACTTGAAATAATAAATATCTTCATTTTAGCCTCTTAGGGCATAATAAGAAAGACATATGAGTGACATACATTAGGTTTAGAACACAAGATCCTATGAAAAATTAAAGTAATCATTCCAGTCAAAACTTGTGAAAACAATTAAACAACTTGATTGTGAAAGTGATGTGGATAAAGAATAATTTTAATTCAGCATAGCCAGATCTCTCTCTCTCTCTCTCTCTCTCTCTCTCTCTCTTGGTCGGATAGATGGGAGATGCCCTTTAACGGAGACAAGTGCCAGGTCCTTCAAGTTGGAACGAGGAATAAGAAGTTCGAATACGAAATGCGCGGCGTTGAACACAAAAGCGTTCAATGCGGCAAGGGGGTCAAAATCGCGACAAACATCAAATACTCACAGCAAAGCATCGATGCAGCAAATAAAGCGAACAGAATGTTGGGCTTCATTAAAAGAAACTTTGTATTCAAGAATAAAGATGTAATACTCCCGCTCTACAACAGTTTAGTCAGACCCCACTTGGAATATGCGGTACAGTTTTGGTCTCCCCACCATGCAAAGGACATTGCTAAATTAGAAGGTGTTCAGCGTCGGGCAACGAAAATGATCCCTTCCTTGCGCAACAAATCCTACGAAGAAAGGCTTTCTAGCCTTAACTTGTTATCTCTTTAGTTACGTCGCCTGAGAGGAATACTGATCGAATGTTTTAAAATACTTAATGGTTTCACGAATGTAGACAGATCAACATTGTTTATGATCGATGACACTTTGCGCACGAGGAACAATGGCGTAAAACTCAGATGTAGACAAGCAAATTCAGACTGCACCAAATTTTCTTCACCAACGTTGTAGTGCGAGAATGGAATAAGCTTCCACCGTCAGTGGTCCAGTGTAACACGATTGACTCCTTCTAAATGAAGCTCGACAGTCACTTCCTTCAACTTAATATCAACTAGAGTAGAAATGCAACGTTTTGGAGTCTTCTGATTAATGTAAAATCACTTAGGTTTAAGGACAGACCACCAAGTCTGGACCATGGGGTCTGTGTGGTCTGATTTTCTATGTAAATCTATGTAAATCTCTCTCTCTCTCTCTCTCTCTCTCTCTCTCTCTCTCTCTCTCTCTCTCTCTCTCTCTCTCTCTCTATATATATATATATATATAGAGAGAGAGTGGTACATGACGGTGGAAGGTGAGAGAGCCGTGAGGAGAACAGAGGGAAGTATGGCGTGGTGAGGAAAGTTATGAGGGAGTATGCCGGAGAGAAAGTTATGGTCATGGGAGATATGAATGCACATGTGGGTGTGCTTGGGGAGAGAATGAACCGGAATGGGGAAATGCTGGATGAGTTTGTGGATGAAATGAATCTGGAAAACTTGAATGTGACGATGGCTGAGGGACGTGTGACGTGGAGTGCGAGGGATCAGGAGTCTGTTATTGATTATGTGTTAGTGAATGGGAGAATGCGTGAGTGTGTGTCTCGTATGTGGATAGATGAGGACGGAATGATTGATGTGGTGTCTGATCACAATATGCTGGTGGTGGAATGTGACCTGTATGCTAGGAATGAAGGTGAAGTGAAGAGAGAAAGAAAGAAATGGAGGTTGAGGGATGTTAGATGGGAAGATTTCCAGGTAGACCTGAGGGAATTAGACTGGATAAATGGAAGTGTGCATGACGTGGATGGAGCCAATAGTGAGTTTGTAGGAAATGTAAGGAGAGCCGCAACTCGACGGATTGGGTATGTGAGTACGAATGGAAGGAAGAAAGTACAAGCCATGGTGGAATGGGTATATCAGGGATGCTAGGAAGGAGCGAAAGAGGCTGAATAAGGTTTGTAGGAGACTGAGGAAAGAGAGACATGAAAACATTGAGGCAGAGAATGAATATCAGAATACATGGTCAGAGTATGTAAGGCAACAGAGGGTCACTAAATGGAAGATTAGGGAGGCCAAGGTCAGGTTTGAGAGGAGTGTGATTGAGGCTCTGAAAGAAAAAGGCCTAGAAGGTGGGCGTGAATGGTATAAATTCTTGAGGGGTGAGAGTGTGACTGATAGTGAAACCGTGGAGTGCCTAAAAGTAAATGGTGAGGATATCAGGAACACAGATAGAATGAAAGAGTGTATAAAAGGTTTCTGGGAAGAGATTGGAGGGTTGGGTGAAGTTTTTGAGGTGAGAGAGGGATGTATAACGCTTGAGAGGAAGGATGCGGATGAGCTGAATGAGAGAATTTGCAGAGAGGAAGTCGAGGTATGTTTGAAGAAGCAGAAGAATTGCAAGGCAGCAGGGCTGGATGAGATCCCGTATGAATTGTATAAGAATGGAGGTGAGGTGGTGATAGACAGGATGACTGAGCTATTCAACTGTGTATGGGAGAATGAGAGAGTGCCTCGGGAATGGAACGAATGCAGAGTGACTCTGATACACAAGGGAGGACATAAGAGTAAGAAAGAGCTGAAGAATTATAGGCCGATAGCCCTGGCGAATACGGTGGGAAAGATTTTCTGTGCTGTGTTGAATGAAAGGCTGTGTAAGTGGATTGAAAGAGAGAGAGTGCTGGGTGAGGAGCAGAATGGTTTTCGCACAGACAGGAGAGCAGAGGATAATATGTATGTGGTAAATGAGATGATAGAGAGGAAAAGGAAGAATGGAAGTCCGTTGTATCTTGGGTTTCTTGATATTGAGAAAGCGTATGATAGAGTGAACAGGGAGGTGATGTGCAAGGTACTGGAGAAAGTAGGTTTGAGTGATAAGATAGTGCAGAATCATTAGGAGCATGTATGTGGATACAAGAGCCAGGTATAGGTTAGGAGCATTAGAGACAGAGTGGGTGAGGAGTGAAAGAGGTGTTAGGCAGGGCTGCATCCTGTCTCCAACTCTCTTCAGTCTGTACACTGAGGAGTTGGCAGCCAGGATGAGGAGAAAGAATGCAGGAGTAAAAGTGGGAGAAGACAGGGTAAGTGTGCTTCTATATGCAGATGATGTGGTAGTCATGAGTGAGTCAGCGGAGGAACTGCAGGAACTATTAGATGTGGTAAATGAGTATGGGAGAGATTTTGGAGTGAAATATAGTAGTGAGAAAAGTCAGATAATGGTTGTGAATGGGGCAGAAGATGAGAGAAATAGGACCTGGAGGCTAGGAGACACAGAGCTAGGGCAAACAGATGCATACAAGTACCTGGGTGTATGGATGAGTCCGAGAGGATGTGAAAGGACAAAGAATGAGAAGATTAGCCTAGTTAATCAATGGGTGGGCCGTCTGGGAAGTGCAGCAAGAATGAGAGCATGTAAGTATGATGTGCTGAGAGAGGTGTGGAAGAGTGTAGCAGTGCCGAGTGTGATGTATGGGATGGAGGTGATTACATGGAGTGAGTTGGAAATGGATAAATTGGAAGTAGGGCAAAATAGGATCGGTAGGTTAGCTTTGAATGCACCAAGGTATGCAGCGGTGGAAGCATTGAGGAGTGATATGGGGTGGAGTACCTTTAGGGAAAGATTTAGGAAGGCTACCCTTAGATACAAAGTCAGACTGGAACGAATGGATGACGCGAGATTGGCACGGAAGGTCTACTTGTGGAGTGTGCATGAGAGCAAATGGATTAAAAACTGCATGAGAATGGTTGGTGACAGTGGTATGCGAGTCAGGTGGGTGAGCAGAGAGGAAGGGAGGCGTTTCTTTGAATGGAAGGTGACTGACAGAAATAGTGAGGGTCTAGAATGGAATGTGAGAAAGTGGAAGAAAGAGATAGACAGTGCAGTGAAAGGTGACGGTCTGAGGAGGTGGAAGCATGTGATGGAGCGAAAGACTACTTTGGAGTGGTACAGGGAAAAGGAAGCCCCGCAGTGTGTCAGCTGGTATGATGGAAGCCTGGGTGGTGATCTTCTCTTCCAAGCTCGAGCGCAGTGTATGAATGTGAATGCAAGAAACTACAGGTGGTCTGAGTCCCGCAGCAAAGTGTGTCAGATGTGTGACAGGGGTGTGGATGAAACTGTCGTGCATGTGATACTGGTGTGTGGGAGGTACCGGAGAGAAAGGACGGAGATGATGAGGGTGGCAATGAGTGAGATGGGCTGGGATGTGAATGGGAGGATTGCAAGGACAGAGAGGGAATGGATGCTGCTGCTGCTGGGACTGAGTGATGAAGCAAATGATAGAACTATAGAAGCCATGAAGGGTTTTCTGGAAAAGATGTGGTGTGCAAGAAATAGGGAATTGGAAGATTTGTAATGGATACTGCTTGTGTTTTATTTTTATTTTTACAGGGTGTGCCGATACGAAGGCCTGACTCTCCAACGGGTCACCTGTACAGCAAGAGCAAGAGCATCGCCGCCGCCGCCATTTGCATGCCTTATTTCCCATATTTGAGTATTTTTTGCTACAACCACTGCATCCAGGTGGTGCCTGGTGATCCGAAATTGTAGGTACTGTATGCCAGTTACATATTTACCCATAGATATGTGCCGAAAACCATGAATAATAAGTTAAAAGTGGTGCAGTGGGCGGGGCGTTGAAATTTTCATTTCGGGCCCAGCAAGAGGCCTGTAGTGGCTTTAAACGAAAACAGTTGGATGAATAGATGTGTGGAGAGTCATATATGTATGGCGGGGCAAGGGTTTTGTGGCCGGGCGAGGGAGGGAAGTGAAACGCGGGGCTCCCTCCCACCACAGGCTCAAGGGCCAATGCGACTTAGATGAGCACCGAGGCCACGCGCTGCTATAGCATATGCCCCCAACTTTACCTTTATCTTACAGTGACTGACGTTTACTGCCGATACATGTTGATTTATTATTTATCATTACCTACCCAGTTAATTTTCATCATCATTGGTAACCCCCATTTATGCATAATGTAAAGATGAATTGTTTGTTTCAGTGACTTTGTGTTATTTGGGTCACTGATATCACAAAAAATACCAGTTAGGTTAAATTATCAATGAGTGAAGCAGTAACAATTCAATATTATATTTAAATGGTAATCAATTGGGCAAAACTTAAGAATAACCACTCCAAACCAATATTCGTATTAATTTAGCACGTGAAAGAATTATTATTATAATGCATTTTCGTATACGTTTTTACCTTGGGGAGGGGCCAGGGGGGCAAGCCTCTTTAATTATAGAGTTAGGTGGCTCGGATTCCATTGTTATTGTTTCACAACCGCCTCTATACACAGACTGAGCCTCATACCTGCCTTGCAGTGCACCCTACAAACTAGTTCCTAAGTCAGTGCACGCAGGTCATAAAGTTCAGTTGGAGTAGTTTAAATATATTTGACATGTGGCGTGGCCCGTCAAAACTTACGCGCCGCGGGACGGATTAGGAGGGCGGCGGTGGGGGGAGGGGGGGGGGGGCAGTATGCCCACCATCTGATGACACGCCTGGCACTCGTCAACAGATTGAATGCTAGGTCATATTGGAATAGACTACAAGAGTATGCGTTAGGGACTTTCCTTACTTTCGAGACTTGGGAATTTTTCCTGATTTAGGGATTTTTCTAGGGAAATTTTGGAAGGCCATTTTTCAGTGATATGGGCTCCCCCCCCCAAAATACCCCAGTTCCCCACAGGTCCCCAGGTTTGTCTTGGGGGGTAGGGGGGGCTG
>NW_026111521.1:1215000-1227500 GCF_024679095.1 Eriocheir sinensis
ACAATAAGTATAATAACATAACGTTATTTGTGTAGGTGTGACAGGTTTGAGTAAGGAGCCGAAATAATATAATGTCCTGAGTACGATAACCTGGTAACCTCGTACTGTCCTGGGGAGTGAGAGATATCCCTAGTCGACGTTCATTAGTGATTCATTCTGGACTTGACCTTCCGTGTGGCAGGTGAATGGCGAGAGACAGCTGAAGGCCGGTGTCCAGGGGTAGGGAAGGCGAGCCCCGCCATCTTGAAGCCGCCCCAATCGAGAGTCGGGAATGGACCCAGACGCCAGTGGTTAACAAGGGTCATGCCCTCAGTCATGAGTGCCTGAACTGAGCCAAGGTAAGGGCGAGACACTCCAGTCCCTGCCGCCCCCGAGACCAGCAGGCTTGTGATGGGAGTAAACGCCTCCGAAACCCCCCCTTTAGGCACGGCACAACAGCATATTGTGTAGCTCTCAGGCCTCCACCAAGCCAAGGAAATTGTGTCAAACGGGTAAGGGGCACCCGCTGTGTGGACGAGGGGCTAACAGTGACCTCATCCCCCACCCCTCCCCTTTATCTGTAACAGTCTGATCTTTCCCTCATACTTACTTTTTTCTTCCTATTTTTGTTATGAGTGTTTTTTTGTGTGTGTGTGCACGCCGGTGCAGGAAGTTGAAATCGGAGTGTCTAGCCAATCGGGCGGTAGCCCTGTGATATATACCGACATATGTTCATCTCTCGTGTGTAGCATTTATCGATAAGAATGTTAGGGATTAGGAGAAAGGTTTTCAATTTTGTATTAACAACAAACAGGCTACATTGCCATCGGGAATGAGAATTAAACCAATAAATTGTATTCTGCCTATGTCCTGTATTAATGCATACAGCCTTCCTAGCCTACGGTGCAGTCTCGCAATCTCCCCCACCACGACCTCCGAAGGTAACCACGACCCCCACACTACCAAACTTGGGACTGAGGATACCATCTAGCTCAAGGAACAACCCATAGTAAGCTGGGGAGCAGCGGACCCAATCTACCAGGTGGGACAGTTGTTAAAGTCAAGTGTTACCTGGCCTGCCAGGGCAGGGAGAGTCTGGGGACTAGCCAGTTAGTTTAGTTACGTCCCACCTGGTTCATAGAACTGCCGTTCTCGCTTACAGGCTTTGGGGGTTGTGCCATATTACAACCTCCTGGTGGCAGCTTACAGAGAGGAAACACAGCAGGGAATCGAACCCAGGCGTACACTCTCTGTGGGGTTGAGGAATAATAGCGTCACTATTTTTCCTCTTCCTCCCCTTTTTTTTTTTTTTCAACAGGTGATGGCCAGGGGTCGAACCCGGGGCTGTTATACAATAATAAACAAAGCCCGCTACTCGCTGCTCCTAAAAAAGAATCAAAAGAGGTGACGCCGTATTTCCACGTCCTATATAAAATTTGATAATTATAAACTGCTATAAACCCATTACATTCTTAGCTTATTCTGTCGACGCAATCCAACTAATGTTTTTTTTTATTTGAAGTAGAAATATTAATTATCCAAACATGGTCACTTTATTTCAAGCTGGATTTCCTTCCGAGTTAATCTTATTTCTATCTACGGCGGCTTAAGGTGGAACATGTAGCCATCCTGCGTCTTGTATAGGAAAGTCACTGAGTAATCCCTTCGTCTGTTATCTCTATTGTATTCTTTTGATCCCTCGCTTGTAATGTTTCCTCCTTTCTTTTTCCTCCTTTCACCTCCTCCCTTTTTCAATCTCCCAGACACGCTCGCATCTCGTCCATTCATTCTTTTTCTCTCACTCCCTTCCTTCCTCCCTTGTTTCGTTAGTTTTTGATCCGTGTTTCTTTGTCTCACACTCGCCTAATTCTCCTGAGTCATGCTTCTCTTTCTTTACTTGGTTTTGTTTTAGTTTTGTTGAAAGAGAAAGAGGATAACAGGGGAAGGAAACGCTCTCAATCAGTCACGCGGCTTCTGAGTCATGCTTCTCTCTCTTTACTTGGTTTTGTTTTAGTTTTGTTGAAAGAGAGGATAACAGGGGAAGGAAACGCTCACAATCAGTCACGCGGCTTTTGTTTTTGTTTTTTATCTCCTTTCTCTTCCTCGTCTTCTTCCTTGACTTCTTTTTCTTCCTCCCTCTCCTTCTCCTCCTTGTTCACCTCGTTTTACTCCTTTCATGTCTCTTGTTTCTTTCTTTCTTTATCTTTTCTTGCTGTTTTTGTCTTGATCTTGTTTTTACTTTTCGTCAACTTGTTCATTTTGTTTTTTCTTCATCTTGTTCTTGTTTTTCTTTTTGGGGGTTATATTTTTTTTCTTCACCTTGTTCATGTGATTGTTCTTATTTTTCTTGTTCTTGTTCTTGTTCTTATTCCTCTTCTTCTTCGCTCCTCCTCCACCTCCCCCAACTCCTCCAGTGATCACTAGGAGGAGGAGGAGGAGGAGGAATTCGGGGTCTCGCGTGACTAACCCGAGTTACCTGAGGAAGGAATGGGCGACAGGTAATGAGAGGGAGGGAGGATGGGGGAGAGAGGGGAGGGAAGAGGGGAGAGAGGGGAAAGAGAGAAAGAAAGAGGGAGCAGTAATGAGAGTGATGATCATAGTTGGGCGTTATCGCGATAAGTTATCGCGATACTTTATTGTTTTCTTTCCCTTCTCTTCACTATCTCACTTTTGTTAACTTATGCGAAAGCTGATTTTCTTGTTTTATTTATTACTTCTTCGATTATAGTCGTATTTCAGATATTAGCCATTCTTTTTTTGTTTTATGTTTTTTTCAACTTCTTTGCATGCATTTCATAACATTTCTCTCTTTTAATGTCTCTTGATTTTCCTTCCTCGCTTCCTTCAGCTCCTCCTCCTCGTCTTTCTCCTCTTTTCAGCTTTTTTTCCTTCTCTTATATGTTTGTTGTTATTTCGGAATACAAGGACGGCCAATATTTCGTCTCTGTTTTCTTGATTAAGTTGACATTTTCTACTCCTCCCCCTCTTTCTGCCCCTTCTCTTCCTTCTACTCTTCCTCTTCTCCACTTCATTCCCTCTCCTGCATGGTCATTGCTACTTCGGAATACAAAAATATCACCCAATGTTTCGTCAAAATTTACCTGATGTGGTCAACACTTTCTACTCCTCCTCCTCCCCTTCCTTTTCATCCTACTCTTTCTTCTTTTAACTGCTTTCCTTTTCCTGTATGATCATTGCTACTTCGAAATACAAAAATGCCAACCAGTCTTTCGTCTGTATTTTCCCTGTATGACGAACACTTTCTACTCATCAACCAAATAATAACTGCCATCGTGTCTACTTCTCATTTCATTATTGTTGTTGCTTTCCCCTTTGTCACTGTTACCAATATTGCTGCTGCTCCTCCTCCTCCTCCTCCTGCTCCTGCCTCTGCCTTCGCCTCTGCTGGTTCTGGCGGCCATCACTCAGGCAGGTAATATCGAGGCGGCCCCTTGCCATTCTATTACCTTTAAGTGGGAGTATTAAAGGTAAACAACCCCGCGTGGCCCCAGAAACACGTGAATCTGCTCCGCTTGGCCGCTCCCCGCCTCTCCTCGCCTCTCAGCAGCCTCTCCGGTGAAGGGTGGCGGCTGCAGTGCGTTGTTTTTTTGGCTGTCTAGCTTTCCCTATTTATCTGGTAATTTATCCATCTATTTGTCATGAAAGGCTTGATTTTGTATTGCTATATTTGCCTCTCTCTTTCTGTGTAGCTGTTTTGCTTTTCTCTTTTTCATACAATTTATTCAGCTCTCATAAAAGTCTTGATCGCTTTCTCTGTTTAGCTCTTTCGTTTTTTTTAATCTTTATCTTCAAGTCAATTCCATATGTTTCCTGTGGTTTAATGTATTGCTATCTCTATCTATGTCTTTTTCTCCTTATTGTCTCACCTTACCTCTTTATCTCGCAAGCTATCCACCTGTTTCGAGTAAGGTTTGATTTGATGCTGTGTTGCTGCCTCTATCTATGTCTTTTCCTCTGTTTCTTCTTTCCATTTTATCTTCCAATCTATCCGTCTGAGTTGTGAAAGTTTAGATCTCTTTTTCTCTATATGTGTCTCGCTTGTCCTCTTTATCTCCAAATGTCTCTCGTGAAAGGTATGATGCTAAATCACTTTCTCTCTCTCCTTGCTCTCTCTCGCTCTGAAGGGTGGAGGCTGTATTGCGTTGTCCCTTTGTGTTGATTCCCTCTCCTTCTTTATCTCCCCATTTGTCCACCTCTGTTTCGTGAAAAGTTTAATTTGATGTTGTATTGCTATGTTTGTCTATATCTTTCTCCCTCTGGCTGTTCCGTCTCTCATTTTTATCTTCCAATCTATACATCTGTGTTGTGAAAGTCTTGATCTCTTTCTCTCAGTGTCTGCTTCGCTTTTCTTTTTTATGTCTCTCTGTCTCTTGTGAAAGGCTTGAGGCTGTATTGCTATCTCCATCTTTATCTCCCTCTATTTATCTCTATTTTCCTGTATATCTTTCTGTCCGTCTATATGTCTGTTTGCATGTCTGTCTGTGTCTCTCTTTCTGTCTGTCTGTCTTTGCCTATCTTCCTTTCCATCTCTTTCTATTACAGCAATAATATTAAGCCTGAACAAAAGCTGTTCATCACTCTATGCTAATTCTCTCTCTCTCTCTCTCTCTCTCTCTCTCTCTCTCTCTCTCTCTCTCTCTCTCTCTCTCTCTCTCTCTCTCTCTCTCTCTCTCTCTCTCTCTCTCTCTCTCTCTCTCTCTCTCTCTCTCTCTCTCTCTCTCTCTCTCTCTCTCTCTCTCTCTCTCTCTCTCTCTCTCTCTCTCACACTCTCTCACACCACACACCCACACACACACACACACACACACACACACACACACACACACACACACACACACACACACACCTGAACTTTCCTCTGTGTCTTATATTGTTTTATTGTTTTCATTTTAATTAATTTTATTTTATCCCAACATTCTCAGCTTTCAAAAGACTAATTTTCTCTTGCCAGATGATCATAGTTTTAACGGTGTGAGGAGTAAATCTGTCTATCAGTCAGTCAGTCCATGTTATCCATCAGTCAGTTATTTCGTCAACCCTCACTGACCTGTTATCTTAGTGGATGAATATAGAGCGTGTTATTCCATGCGCCTGTACACTCACAGGTCGAAAGCAAATTTAAATCTGGGATAAAAGGGTGATGATCAATAACAAGGACGATTTTTCAAAGTATAATTATAGGTTTTTAATGGTGAGTTATAAAAAAGAACACAAGAAAACATTAAATGGAGAAAAATTAAAGACAATCTGAAATATTCTAGACAAATGAAACAAGAAAAATAATGAATATAATGATGAGGATAATAAAAAAATAGAGGATAACAATAATTTCCATTAATCAACTGCTGAGTGTGTTTTTTTTTCCACAGGAAAGGAAGCAGCTCAAAGGCATAAAAAAGTGTAGAAAAAAAGCCCGATTAACGTTGCTCCTAAAAAATATAAAAGTAAAGCTTGGCCAAAACTGAGGTCAATTTCTGGTAGAGAGGTGTCCTGATACTCTCCTCTTGAGTAAGTAAATCTAAACTCGTTGCGGGTCATGAGTAAATGCATTAAACATCAATCTAAAGTAAAGGAAAGACAGAGAGCAGTAAAGGGATCGAGATGGTATTAGTGATTAATCTATGACTGTGTTCACGGTGCAAGGAGTTACAAAGCAGGTGAGGGACTCGTTATTTAATTTTACGGTGAGGCAGAGATCGGAAACTGAGGAATAAGAGGGAATAAACAGTTAATCGTCTTATGCAACACAAATTGAATATATAAAGAATGGAAAGAATTTAATATGAATACGTCAGGACCAAGCGATATGTAATCTTCTCCCGATCAAAGAAAGGGAGAAAGAAAAGAAATGTGTGAAGACCAAGTAATATTATGCTGTCGAAGTAATGAGCAAAAAGCAGCTTAATACTGAAGATCAACTCTGTGGTTCCCTAATTAATGCGTCCTGATGCAAGTAGCAGCAGATGATAAAGGAACTTCGCATATAATTAATTACATGATAGGATGGTAAACGAAAATCAAAGGAAATATAGAAAATAAATGTTATCGCTTACATTACGAGCAAATTTTTAAGTTATGTGATTTCGAAATATTGAAATGAAAAAAATAGTGCCGAGCCGAAAAAAAAGATACAAGAAAATATTTTATAAAGAGAAAATATTAACGGTAAGTAATTAGTAAAATAATAAATGTGGTAATATTATCCACTGAAGAAAGAAGACCTGGAGACGGAAGAAGAAGGGAAAGAAAAGGAAATAGAGGAGGAGGAGAAAAAGAAGAAAAAGAGAAAAAATGAAAAAGGAGAGAGAGAGAGAGAGAGAGAGATGTGGTCAGGACACGCTCAGTAGCATCCAATCCTCTAAATGTAGGATGGACAAGGGGATCGGATCGCAGGAACGGCATTTAATCCCATGTCTTGCCCGCCTCAGGGGATTACGCCGACCACTGACCCCCAGCTCGAAACCCTCCAGCCCCCTCTTGCCTTCCCAGTCCCTCCACCCTTCCAAAACCTAAACCTTTCGCCAATACACCCATTTTATCTCCTTTTCCTCTTTATTATCCACTATCATTTGTTTTTTTTTTCTTTTTTTTCAGTGTTTCTGTTTTTGCTTCTTTCTCTTCTCTTCTCTGCGTCTTCTTTCTCTTCCTCTTCTCTTTTCTCTTCAACCATCTTCCTCTTCTTGTTCATATTTCCTTCCTCTTTATTTCCAATTTTTTTCTTTATTTCTGGGTGTGTTTCTGTCTCTCTGCTTCTTTCTCTTCTGCTCTCTTCTTTATCTTTTCTCTTTCTCTTTTCTTTGCTCCTCAACCATCGTCCTCTTCTTCTTCTTCTTCTTCTTCTTTCCATCCTCTTTATTTCTCCTTTATCGCATCTTTCCACGTCCTTCCTTCTCGTTTTCCTTCTCTTGAAATCTCCACTTCCTCCCACTCTTCCTCCTCCTCCTTTATTGCTTCAGTGTATTACATCTGCATTTATCGGTTCACTTTCACCTCTTACTCCTAATCTTTCCTCTTTTCTCTCCTCCTCCTCTCTTCTCCTTAACGATTATTCTCTCTTATTCTCTCCTCTCCCTTCTTGCCTCTTCCCATCTTCCCTTCCCTCCTTCCCTCCTTCTCTTTCTCCTTGTATTCCTTATTTGATTATGCAAATATATGAGACGAGGAAAATAAAGGGGAGAGAGAAGAGGAGGAGAGAGCGGAGGAAGGGAGAAAAAGAAAACCTAAGAAGCGAGTAAATAAAGGAGATGAGAGAGAGAGAGAGAGAGAGAGAGATGAAAGGGAAGAGTAAATAATTAGATAATGGAATAAAAGCAAGTAAGAAACGAAAAAAATTCACTAAATACATGATCTTAATTTTCATAAGTGTGTGTGTGTGTGTGTGTGTGTGTGTGTGTGTGTGTGTGTGTGTGTGTGTGTGTGTGTGTGTGTGTGTGTGTGTGAGGTTTAAGGTCGACGGAGTGTTCCTAGAATCGTGTGAAGAGACATGTTGAAGAGATGCTGAAGAGAGATGTTGATGAAAGATGCTGAAGAAAGATGGTGAAGAGAGATGTTGAGGAGAGATGCTGAAAAGAGATGGTGAAGAGAGATGTTAAGGAGAGATGCTGAAGAGATATGGTGAAGAGAGATGTTGAGGAAGTGCAGAAGAAATACAGAAGAAATACAGAGATGCTGAAGAGAGATACAGAAGAGATGTACAGAGAGATGCTGAAGAGAGACACAGAAGAGATATTACAGAAGAAATTACAAGAAAATACAGAAGAGAAATACAAATGAGAGATACAGAAGAGAATTACAGAAGAAATACAAATGAGAGATACAGAAGAGAGATACAGAAGAGATACAGAAGAGAAATTACAGAAGAAATACAGAGAAATACAAGAGAAATACAGAAGAGAAATACAGAAGAGAAATACAAATGAGAGATACAGAAGAGAATTACAGAAGAGAAATACAAATGAGAGATACAGAAGAGAATTACAGAAGAGAGATACAGAAGAGAAATTACAGAAGAGAAATTACAGAAGAGAAATAACAGAAGAGAAATACAGAAGAGAAATACAGAAGAGATTATACAGAAGGGAAATACAGAACAGATACAAAAGGGAGATGCTGAAAAGATATGCGATGACTGGAGACGCTGAAAAAAGTTGCTGCACTGATGTAGAAGAGTGAAGTTAAAGAGGTGTTGAAGAGACGCTGCAGCCCTTTCTCTTCTCCCCTCTGAAGACCAACACTCAGAAGCCCTCGCTGTCTTTCCCCTTCAGAAGCAAAACTTTCAAGCTCCTCCTCTTTTTCCCCTTTACTCTCTCTCTCTCTCTCTCTCTCTCTCTCTCTCTCTCTCTCTCTCTCTCTCTCTCTCTCTCTCTCTCTCTCTCTCTCTCTCTCTCTCTCTCTCTCTCTCTCTCTCTCTCTCTCTCTCTCTCTTCTTTTCTTTCTTTTACCTGTTTTCATTTCTCTCTTATCTTCTCGTTCCTTCTCCTTTATTTTTCTCGTCCATTTCCTCCTCCGTCACTCCTCATTTCCTCCTCCATCACATCTCACACCTCCTCCATCTCTTCCTTCATCTTTCCGTTCCTTCACCTTCCTACTTTTTACCATCCCTCTCCTCCTCCTCCTCCTCCTCCTCCTCTTCCTTCCCTTTATATGTAAAATCTCCTCTCTCCTTTCTCTATATTTCTCATCAGTTCGTTTCTCCCTTTATCCTTTCATCTCTCCTCCGAACACGTCTCTCTCCTATTCTCCTTTATTTCCCTTTTTCTCTAGTTTCCCTTCTCTTTCCCTACCTTCACTCCTACCTTCCCTCTCTTTCTTACCGCTTTACCCCCTTTCTCTCTTCCTCTTCATCTTTTCTCGCATTCTCCTCTTCTTTTTTCTCCTGTTGCATATATTTTGTCTCCTTTTCCCTCTCTTCCACTCCCTTCATTCTCCACCTGCTCTCTTTAGACTTTACTCCCTCTCCCTCTCTCCCTACTTTCGGCTTCTCCTTTCCATTTTTTCTTCTGCTCCTTTCTCGTGTTTCCCCTCCTCCCTCCCATTCCCTTCTCTCCGTTCTTACCTCCCCTCTCCTCCCTCTCTTTTACCTCTCTCTCCTATTCTGAGTGTAGGTAGGAACAACCCCTCACATAACTATTGCTTAAATGACACTCCCATAAGCAGGTCTGGGTGCGAGAGGGACTTAGGGGTGTTAGTGAGCTCTGATCTCCGTCCAAGGGCACAATGCATTCAAGCTAGAAATCGAGCAAACAGGGTACTGGGACTCATTTCAAGGAGCGTAAGCAACAGAAGCCCCGAAGTCTTCCTCAAACTATATTTAGCATTAGTTAGACCTCATCTTGATTATGTGGTTCAGTTCTGGTCACCTTACTATAGAATGGATATCAAAATGTTAGAATCGGTGCAGAGGAGGATGACTAAGATGATTCAGGGGGTTAAGAAGCTTGCATTCTCTAGATAGGCGAAGGGTGCGAGGTGACTTGATAGAGGTTTATAAATAGATGAAGGGCTTTAATAAGGGGGATATTAATAAGTTTCTGATGGTAAAACAACCGGGTAGGACTCGTAGTAATGGGTTTAAACTCGATAAATTCAGATTCAACAGGGACATAGGCAAAAATTGGTTTACTAACAGAGTGGTAGATGAGTGGAACAGGCTGAACAGTCATGTGGTGAGTGCCAATACAATTGTCACATTCAAAAACAGACTAGATAAATTCATGGACACTGATATTAAATGGGGTTAGATTCACAGGAGCTGCTTTGTATAGGCCTACCGGGCTCTTGCAGACTCCTACGTTCTTATGTTCCTCTTTTTTTCTCATTCTGCACTCTTTCTAATTTCACCTCCTTTCCCCTTCCTTCCACTCTTTTCCACTCCCTTCCACTCTCCTCTTTACAACTTCACTCCCTCTCTTTCTCCCTCTCCTTCGCTCTCTTTCACTCCACTTTCTCTCGCTCTTGCCGCCATAAAACGAAGCAAGGAGCAGATTTTCAGGCGCTTCCCGAAGTTATTGTATTGTTTAGCAGTTTGGGGAGGAGCATTCAAAACACTTATAGACCAACTATTTGTTTCACAGAAAAAAGTTATTAGGGTAATGTCATATAAATCAAAATATGAACATACCAACCCTCTCTTTTGTGACTACAAGCTTCTCAAATTACCAGATCTTATATTACTTCAGACTTGTTTATTTGTGTTAAAGCATTACATGTATCCACCAACATATTCAGCCACTGTCTCATAACATCAACACAAGACGACCGCATGACCTAAGAGTACCGTACTGTCGCACTGTCCAGGCTCAGCGCAGTGTGAGTGTGCGGGACGTCACACACTGGAACAACCTCCCACAGGATATCAAATCACTCACTTCTATTAATACATTTAAAGGCAAAATTAAATCATTTTTATTGCAAAGTTATGAACAATAATCAGACATGTTAATATTATTATTACTATTATTATTTTTTTTCTACTATTATTATTTACAATACTATATATACATGTATGTATGTGTATGTATGTGTGTGTGTATGTGAATGTATATGTGTGTATGTATGTGTGTGTATGTGTATGTATGTATGTATGTATGTATGTGTATGTGTATATGTGTTTATGTATGCAGCATATGTGTGTGTATGTATATGTATGTATGTGTATATATGTATGTGTGTGTGTATGTATTTGTGTATGTATGTACATATGTATGTATGTGGATGCGTATGAATGTGTGTATGTGTATATATGTGTGTATATGTATATGCATGTGTATATGTGTATGTATTTGTATGTATGTATGTATGTATATATGTTTGTATGTATGTCCATATGTATGTATATGGTGTGTATGTGTATTGTTTGTATGAACGTATATGTGCATTTCTTTATGTATGTATTTGTATATGTATGCTAGGCTGCATATATGTGTGTATGTATGTATATGTATGTGTATATGTATGTATGTATGTATGTATGTGATTATGTATGTACATATGTGGGTCTGCATGTACATGTATTTGTGTGAGTAGGCAATAAACTAAAATGTGCTGTATTTATGTCTTATACATGATAGATACTGTCTTCAAATAGGCCAAAACATTTGCATGTTTTATGTATTTCTTTGTTCATTAAAACTGGTCCATACAAAAGCTTCTTGCTTAATGGACCTGGGCTGTACTATTACTGTTTATGTTTATAACATATTATATTATATCAATGGCCAATAAAGATATCAATATCAATATCAATATCAATATCTCTCTCTCTCTCTCTCTCTCTCTCTCTCTCTCTCTCTCTCTCTCTCTCTCTCTCTCTCTCTCTCTCTCTCTCTCTCTCTCTCTCTCTCTCTCTCTCTTTTTTTTTTATTTAAACAGGGCTTACAGAAGATTGTGCTAAAGTTGAAGGTTTTAAGCTTCATCTATCTATAGCTACATACAAGACACATTGAATTACTGCCTAAGTCCTTATCCAGCTGTTCACCTCCCTTGAAGTCTTGAAGTGACGCGCGATGATGGAGGTCGGTGTGGCAACAAGCTGGTTCCACAGGCAGCTGTAGCAGGGCTGGAAGGAGCGGAAGTGGTGTTCTGTCCTGGAGAAGGGAACAGCCACTTGTTCCTGTCTGTGGGGTGCTGCTCGGGTGGAGTGTATGGGGATTGGGGGCGCGGGGAGCTTGAGAGCGGCCAGGTGGGGTGTGTTTAGGGTGGGTGCCTTGAACATTACACACAGGCCTGCCACATCCGTGCGCTCCTGGAGAGGTTGCAAGGAGCCACGCGCGTGCTGAGGACCTGTGCGCTGTATCAGTCGCTGGGCTCTGGCCTGGACACGATCCAGGTTGCTAGGTAGGATGGAGGGCAGGAGGACCAGGCGAGGAGTACTCCATGAGGGGCGTACTTGTGCCTTGTAGAGCTTCTCAGTCCCTTTGGCGTCAAGTAGATGGGAGATGCGCCGTACACAGCTGAGTTTCCATGCTGCATTTTTTGATATTTTTTTAGCATGGTTGGTGAAGGAGAGTCGCGTCGAACTCCTCCGAGAATGGAGATGGAGTCTTGAAGGGTAGCGTTTTCCTCAGTTGTATCCCGGCCCAGCTAGATTGTTGATATCTCACCTGCAGGATATCACCATTGCTTGTGCTTTGTCAGGGGCCAGGGTGACTTGCCAGCACCCACTCCAGGCGATAATTTTGTCGAGTGCCATGTTGATACGACACACTGTGCCATGCCAGTCCTGTCTGTCGCTGGTGAAGGCAAGGGTGCAGTCGTCAGCGTACGCCTGGGCCTCAGGGATGAGCTGGAGAATGTCATTGAAATAAACATTCCACAGTAGTAATAAACATTCCACTCTCTCTCTCTCTCTCCCAAATAATATCAGACTAGATGGGTAGACATAACTCTCTCTCTCTCTCTCTCTCTCTCTCTCTCTCTCTCTCTCTCTCTCTCTCTCTATCTCTTCTCTCTCTCTCTCTCTCTCTCTCTCTCTCTCTCTCTCTCTCTCTCTCTCTCTCTCT